>NC_090654.1:48579414-48879414 GCF_040937935.1 Hyperolius riggenbachi
AGATTTATATCAGCGCGGTTCGTGCGCTGTTCGTCCAGCTAAGTGGTGCCTTACCATTTTTGGGGCGATTTTTCATATAATGGAAGCTATAGGAAGAGCGCTAAACGCTCACAAAACCCATTTATGCGGCGATTGCGCTAGAGTTTTTTTTTAGAATAAACACATTGTATTTCCGGGTCAAAGAGTTCACTTCTTGACTTGTGTCAGGGAGGGAGTCTCAAAACCACTCTGGCAAAGTACTTAGAAAAGCGCTATTTCCAAAAATGCAGCACGCCAGTGGAGCGTCGGGAGAGGGAAAACAAAACAACGCACAAAAACGCAAAATGCTTGTGTTTTTAGGTGTGAATGAGGCCTCACAGTCCCTAATACCTGCGAGAGTGTAGATTTGTAGATTTCACCTCACTGGCACCACGTGTTCTCGCCGCTCACGATGAACTCGTCGCTCTCTGCCCGCCGCAGCTCACTCGCCCTGCTGTCTCTATGATGACAGAGCTCTGTGAGTCGGTCAGGAGACGATTTCATTGGCTCCTGACACTGTCATCAATGTATGCAACTCCCATTGGCTTACATTGATCACATGGTGAGGAACCAATGAAAGCAGCTCCTGACCGCCTCACAGAGCTCTGCCGTCATAGAGACAGCAGAGTGGGTGGCCTGAGGTTCCTGGTGTGCAGCGTGGACGGCAGTAGCGGCGGGTATGTGCGGTGATTCGTCGGTTTCTGGTACCAGTGCTGTCCGGTCCTTAAGGGGGCAGAGACTGCTGGTACTTAATCTTTGCAATATATACAGCTGAATTGTTTTTGGTTTATTTGCAACCAAACTGCAATTTTCTTTTATGGCACAAGAGGGTGTTTTTCAATATAATAACAGCTACAAGCGCCACAGGGACATGTCGTCAAAGCCACGTGCAAAACTTTTTCCACTTTCTATAAACACTATGGGTATGAAGAAAGAAACGCCAGAGGGAATGATTTCACAACTTTTATACCGCCCCAGGCCAATGCCAAGCAAATTCCAAAGAGCTCTGAATGAATGTGCCATTATCTCCTTCCCAGTCTGCTCTGCCCTTCCTGCCAGTGAAAATAACCAGCGACTTATTAAGACTTATTAAGTCCTGTGCCTAAATGAACCCACTGGAAAAAAAAATGTAAAGTGAAGATAAAATCATTTAAAAAAAATTAAAAATCAAGCTACGAGTATGAGGTACAAACACTAATTTCACTAGCCATACCCAGAGCTGGGACAAGGTCCTCCAGCACCCAAGGCTGAGACACCAAAGTGCGCCCCTCCATCCCTCCCACCCCAGCCACCCCACACTGATTGCTATTAGACTAAGAGGTGCCCCAGGGCCCCCAACACCTTAATCTCTAGCAATCTAGCTTGCAGTCACTGCCATGTATCCCCTTTTATTATTTATCTCTGCTTGAAACACAATAGGGTAATAATAGCTGAATGAGTTGTGCGCCCCCCTCCTTCACTGCGCCCTGAGGCTGAAGCCCCTCTCGCCTCTGCCTTGGCCCGGCCCTGGCCATACCATATCAACAGAACCAAGGGTCCTGTGCTAATAATTCATGTTAATCATAGTAGAGCAAAAACAAATACATCTATCAATCAGTCAACAATAAAAAGTACTGAAAAAAAAAGCTATCTCTACTAATCACTGCTTAACTACTTGCCAATGGAATCCGCACCACCTCTAGGATAAATCTTGTTTTATTAGTAGAAAAGACACACACATTAAAAAGAACCAACAGGCAAGAGTCCACGTCTACTGTTTCGGGCTCCAGCCCATCATCATGTTGCCAGGTTCAGAAAAGCCCGAAACAGCGGACGTGGACTGTCTTGCCTGTTGGTTCTTTATAATGTGTTTGTCTTTTCTACTAATAAAACAAGATTTATCCTAGAGGTGGTGTGGATTCCACTTGTCTTTTCTACATTGAAGTTCCTGTGGTATCCGGGGGCCAAATCCTGCACACCTCATCCCCTTCTATTGGGTGATAGACCAGTTAGTGTGACTGGACAACTGGAAACGCTACTTGCCATGAATGGCGTGAATGCGATGGCTACTTGCCATGAATTGGCGTGAACGCGGCGGCAACCCCAGGACCACTCCACGCCGATTGCCGTGAATGTTTTCAATGGGGCTAGCAGGAGATTTAGTGCGCGGCGATGCACGTGCATCTCCGCTTAACAGTCTCCCGTTAGACGGCGATACCGCCTGCGATCTAAGGCAGCGCTGTACTGGGGATAGCCGTGTGAAACAGCTGTCCCCTCTGTAGTGCAGGAAGTGATTGTCTGTCATTGGCTGAAGCCTATAACAGCCGATCACGCTGATTGGCTGGCGGGGGGAGGGAGAAAGGGACGGGCACAAAAATAAATAAAAAAATAGAAAAATGTAATAGAAAAATAATAAAATAAATATTTACTTAAAAAAATAAACACGGGGGGAGTGATCAGACCCCACCAACAGAGAGCTCTGTTGGTGCGGAGAAAAGGGGGGGGGAATCACTTGTGTGCTGAGTTGTGTGGTCCTGCAGCGAGCCATAAAGCTACAGTGGCCCAATTTAAGAAAAATGCCCTGGTCTTTAGGCGGGTTTAACACCGCGGTTCTCAAGTGAAAGGTAACAAGCACCACAATATTTTCCATATGATACATCATCTTAAGTAATTCTCTTCCCACTCGGGGCCATTTTTGTGTATTTTTGTGACTTACCAATAACATTTTTATTTAAAAAAAGCAAAGAAAAATGCACGAACATTAAGAGAAAAAAATATTATACAAAAAACAAACAAACATACAAGGAATGGTTCAGGTTTTAGTCATGGAAATAAATCCAAAAACATACAATTTGTAACCCCCCCCCCCCCCCAAAAAAAACCCCAGTTGATTTAGGTAATACTTTAACAACTTTAATACATAGTTTTCAGGCAAACTTTTAAAACTTTGTTATTCAGCTATCCTACAGGACTAGATGAACACTGGTTCTGATTCAATCCTATATTATGCCTGAAGTTAAAATTTTTGAAAGCTTTCAGAAAATACTATGAACACAGTACAGTTAGTCATTAAAGTTAGTACCTACGGTAAATCAACTTTTGTTGTTTTGACAAGTAGTACTTTTTAAGATATAAAAAAAAACATTCAACATAAACAACATTAAAACAAAAAGGATAAAAATGAAAAATTCTTAGGGCCCGATCTAATTAACTTTTTCTTCTAAGTGATGTCTTCACATCTTATAAATAAAATGCCTTCTAAGCCACCAACAAAAGAATGCTTAGGATAATGTTGACAGTACCTTTTCACCTACTTTTTGGTACTTTCTCAAAGTAGAGTGCTAAACAGTTATATTAAACAGAAGATGAAAAATTATCTCTAAGGAGAAAACTCAGGAGAAAAAGTGAATAGCATCCTATTCACCGAATCAAAGTCCAGTTGGTTTTAGCTGAGTCCCGGTCATCTTTTGCAGGAGTCCAACCACGGCTTTCACGCTGATGATGTTGATTAATTGAAATAATATGAGCAGGAGCTCCTTGCACTTGGAGAGAGGTGTTATGTGTCCAGTAGTGGGAGGCTGTGCCAGAACTTCCTCCAAATCAAGTAACCAGCCTAGGGGTGTGCCACGGGCTGGTCTGGAATGTTTATGGCACTAGCAGTTCTGTTCAGCAAAGTAGGTTTCCCTGATGAGTTACATAAGTCTATCATGATGCCAGTTCTTACAGACACCAGACCAGCACAGAAATAGATGGTGCAGCAAAAAAGTATGACTTCTCACAGTAGTATGAATGTGGCCTGGCAGCCCAGTTATCTAAAACCTATCATGTATGGTTAGAACATGTTCTTACATGACTCTTACATTTAACATGCAACCAATTATGAATGTAAGACGGTTTAAGCAGAAGTTATGAAAATATGGTCTGATAGGGTTCTCTGAAGGGTCGGCACTAAACTAGCTCCCTGAGCTATTTGTTCGCCTTACTGGAAACAGGTGGGATTAAAGTGGGATTATACTCCCAACACTAAAATGTAAGTTACTACTCTTTGTTACAAAAAGAACATTTGAAAGCATTCCTCTTCTCCCATTAGGATATATGTTTTTCTCTCATTTTCTAATGTAAGAAAGTCTGGGAATAGTTCCAACAATTTCTTAAAGTAAGTGTCCCTGGTTGCAGTATATTTGGGGCAGTGCAGCAGGAAGTGGCTTTCATCCTCAAGGGTTTTCTGCTCACAGTGTTGGCATAGTCTCTCCTCCCTGGGTTTGTACGTCTGTCTGTGTCTCCCAGATTCGAGGTTGTGAGCACTCAATCTGTGGACACTCAGGATTCTCCTCTCTTGAGAGTTTTGGAGCTTTTCCAAGTATGGGGCCATTTTATATTCTCTTTGTAGAGACTGGTATATGGCTAGCTTTTGTGACTGTGTTATTTCACGCCTTCATTTTTCCACATAGTCCTCTTTGCTCTTGGCTGTGGTGTGTTTTATCTGGATTTTTGTTATGACCTGTGGGTCGGGGGTTGGAGGGAGCAGAGAGTTGACAACTTCTTTCAGGGCACATGGCTTTTCTTGGTCTTCATTGTGCAGCATGGCTTTGTAGTGGGGTGAGTCGGGGCTGCTGCTCTGTAGTAGAGATGGCCCGAACCGTTCGCCGGGCGAATGTCTCTGGGCCTTGTACTACTTCCGGTCGCTATGACCCGGAGTAGTACGCCTGCGCTGGCCCGGCGGTGCGTGTCCTAGATCGCGCTCCTGTTGCCGGGCACTCTCTACGCATGAGCGTGACGTCACTCATGACGTCACGCACATGCGCAGAAAGTGCCCGGCAACAGGAGCGCGATCTAGGATGCACACTTCCGGGCCAGTGCAAGCGTACTACTCCAGGTCATAGCGACCCGGAAGTAGTACAAGGCCCACAGGTTCTGAGATGTTCGCCAGCGAACGGTTCGGGAACCGTTCCAACATCTCTACTCTGTAGGTTTTCTGTATCTCAAGCAGTAATAGGAATCTCCCCATCTCAGCTCGGCAGGCATTGTTTGCGGTACTCCGATGGACATGGAGAAGGTGTTTGCAGAACTCCAGGTGAAATATTTCTGTTGGGCTGGATTCCCATTTTGATTGGTCTGGGTAGGTGGTGGGGCCCCATACTTCACTTCCATACAGTAGGATTCTCGCCGGCCAGCAGCATCGACACCTGCAAAGCTGGCCAGCCACCCACCTCCACACTGCGTCCCCGTTGCCGGCAGCATTCTGCACATGTGCAGTACGTGAAAATTGCTACTGCACAGGGTGTACGTGGTTTGGGGCCATGCATGCGCTGTAGCTTCTGACTGACCGCAGTCGGCCAGCTTTCAGGGGGTCACTGCTGCTTGCTGGAGAATTGTGGAAGGACAACACAGGCACAGGATGACTCCAAGGAGCTGCAAGAAGCCCCAGGTAAATTAAACTGATTTTTTTTTTTTATTTCGCTTTGGTTACCCTTTAACTGTTATCAGTTACATGAAGTAAATACAGATGTAAAAATGTTTTTTGTTTAGTTTTTTCTTGGTTTTGTACATGTGTGCATCTTTATTTCATTTTTTCTATATTTCTTTGCAGCAAATTGTGAATATTCTGTAGGAGATGATTCCTTTCTATGTCCACTGTATATCTTTGCAACAAGGATTTCATTGTTAGCATGCCCACTGATTTTGATGAAGATGTTTCTGTGTGTTTTGGCAGATGGCTCTTTTACATGTGTAAATTTAACCATAGTGGAGCGTCAGATCCTGAGTTCATTCACATACGGCTCAGACATGGAGAGCAAGGAGCAGATTTACCGTGACGTGAGATACTCCATCGAACGGCCCGTCTTCTATGAGCAGGAACTGGGGAAACCTCAGCCTGGCCCAAAAAGAACCCTGAAGTCTATTGTCAGAGCAGCTGCATGCAAACTGAGGTAGGTACAGAAATTGCTGCTCATGGATCTCTGTTCTTCTCAGGTTAGAAGTGAGTCAGTGGCAGCAATCTCTCGAGCTCTGGCAATGTCTAGCGGGGTGGAAAGTTCTAGGGGAAGCCTAAAGTTGACTAATTAATTAAAGGCTCTGCTCTTTCCAAGAGTCCATAGCCCTTAAGCTTCATAAAAAGCTGACAACACAAGAAGATGGATCCGAGCGACGCCCCCTGACGCCAAGCGTTCCATCTTCTGGCCGCCAGGTACATGTAACGGCACATCATGGGTGCGATCGTGGTACTTCATGCGGAGTCGATGGGGATACTGAAGATCCGTTGTGACGGCTGTTATCACCGCACATCGCCAAACGTCACTCGTGTAACTGCGCTCCTGTACCCACGTCATATGATCACGATTGCTTGTCCCTCGATAAAATCACCAGTCATCCGAAAAAACAACGTAGAAATCAGGTACTGGGTACGAGCCAGTACCAATTAACTTTTTCTCCTAAATTTTCTCCTAGGAGATAACTTTTCAGCCCTCTGCAATTGAAAAAATCCCAAAAAGTTAGTGAAAAAGTGCTTGCTTGCTGGTGGCTTAAAAGGCACTTTATTGACAAGTGTGAAAATATCACATAGGCAGGGCCGGTTTTACCATAAGGCACTCTAGGCACGTGCCTACGGGCACCTGATAATGGAAAGGCGTCTCACTCCCTCTTCCCTAGTGCCTCCCTCTCTCCTTCCTTACGCAGAGTCCCAAGTGGAGTGTAAATGAGAGATTACTCACCTGGCTCTCGACATTCCACTGATGAGCTCTCCCTTCAGTCGGGGGCACGACTAGCTACTTAATATTGAGGTTACTTCTGGCTACCTAATACTAAGGGGCACCTGTAGCTACCTATGACGGACAAGGGAAGTAAGGGAGAGGTGACAGCGGGTTTATGGCGGGCGAAGTCTAGGGTGCCAGGACATCTGTGCCTATAGACTCCAGCGATGTAAATCTGGGCCTGTAAACTCAGGAGAAAAAGTGAATTGCATATGGGCCCATAAATAAAAAGAGGTTCATGGGATTTCCCCAAGGTGATATTTTCATATCTTATCAATAAAATGCCTTTTCAGCCAACAGTAAACAAGAAAATACCAGAACAATTTTGATAGCACTTTTTCACCTACTGTTTGTTACTTGTTCTGCAGTACTGAAAACGTTATTTTTCAGAAGACGAAAAATGATCTCCTAGGAAAACACTTAAGCTGGCCATACATCTGTCGATTTTGTGGCCCATTGACCATCCGGTTCAATTACTATTATCAAATCGGATGAAAATTGGTGCCCAGTCACCAGTACAACCAATTTCAGGCCAAAATGGATATGCTGGGAAATCTCAAGCCAACTTGGTTGATCGGGTGCACAGCGGTAACAGTGTGCAATATCAGGAGGAGCGCGATGTAACCCCGGGTGCTTTCCCCCCAAATGTAAATGTGCCAACCTGTGCAGTAAAACATACTTTACCTGTCCGCCATCGCCCGCTAATGTGCGCATCCATCTTCTGCTTCCGTATTGCCGCCCCACGTGGCTACTGGCATATAGAACATGGTGTGGTAGCCCCGTGGGGCGGCAATGCACTTACACATAATGCAACGCAAAGCACAATTTGTGGTATCATGCAATGTAACACACGCAAATGACTAATGCTCACCTTCACTGACTAATATTGTGCGTTGTAACAGCGGAATCCCGTCCGTGAATAGCATTGCAGCTGATGAGGTGTAAACTATACATAGTCATTGAATTGCATCCCCTTAGGCATCGTTCACATCGGGTGTGTTGAAAAATGTGTAAAAGCGCATGATAAAAAAACGCCTGTATTTGTGCGTGCTTTAGTGCATTGCGCTTTTTTAAGCATGTTTTGCTTATTGTAGCAGTAGCAGTTGTCAATAAAGTTTTTTTTTCATATGAAAATGTATTTTTTTCTCAATTAGGGGTAAAAAAATTGCATGCGCCTCTATGCACAAAAAAAAAAGCGCACCGATTCACTTGCATTGATGTGCGCTTTAAAGCTTAATACACAGAATTGCATGCAACCCTACGTTTTTGTTTGGTTGGAAAAATATTTTATTGGCACACTAACCATATACATATTACATTGGTCATATAAAGGTATTACAACCGGTTCCATGCCATTTTGAAAAATAAACAGCTTAGTAGTTGTGCTTAATAGTTAAAGGGGTTCTTTCGCGAAAAAAGTAGGCAGTTAAAAAATGTGACAGATGACAGGTTTTGGGCCAGTCCATCTTTTTAAGGGGGATTCTCAGGCGTACGTACAAAAAGGGCGCCTGGACAAAAAGGGCGCGGGGTGTAAACTCTAAATAATAATTAATCATTAATAGGGTTTATAAATATAGTGTGCTATATTTCGTTTACAAATAATGTTTAACAAAATTATAAATCATTAAATAATGTTTATGAAATCGGAAATTGTGAAAACGTTAATCTTCCCTGTTTCAAAAGTTAAACTTATAATTACGTTTATAAAAAAACCAATAATATATGTTTAATTGTTATAATTGTATATTATTGTGAATAACCGTCATTTATGGTTTGTTGTTATAATAAAATTTGAAAATATTGTTTATAAAGATGATATAAATATAACTACGTTCGTAATAAATGTTGTAATACATTAGTAATTATTACTAAAATTTTACTAAAACTATACCTAAGCCTACTCTTACACAGAACCCTACCTGTACCTATCCCTAACCCCTAGACTCCCCTGTTGGTGCCTAAACCTAAGACCCCCCTGTTGGTGCCTAAACCTAAGACCCCCCTGTTGGTGCCTAAACCTAAGACCCCCCTGTTGGTGCCTAAACCTAAGACCCCCCTGTTGGTGCCTAAACCTAAGACCCCCCTGTTGGTGCCTAAACCTAAGACCCCCCTGTTGGTGCCTAAACCTAAGACCCCCCTGTTGGTGCCTAAACCTAAGACCCCCCTGTTGGTGCCTAAACCTAAGACCCCCCTGTTGGTGCCTAAACCTAAGACCCCCCTGTTAGTGCCTAAACCTAAGACCCCCCCCTGTTGTTGCCTAAGTACCCCTCCCTGTACCTACCCCTAACCCCTAGACCCCCCTATTGGTGCCTAAACCTAAGACCCCCCTGTTGGTGCCTAAACCTAAGACCCCCCTTTATTATGTGGATAATAATGTTTTACTAATTGTGGATTCAAAAAAAATTTTGCAATTTACGTTACGTACTGATCGCTTTATTTTGTGAATAATAATGTTTTACAAACAGTAAGAGATAAAACTTTAAATAATGTTTTAATTATTTAAATAAGATAAATATGTTTATTATTTTCATAAACGTTATTCGGCACGGGTGCATTTTATAAACGTAAATCACCACAAGTTCAGTTATAAATCATTAAACATCGCCGGGCGCCGTTTGTAAACTTTATTTAGCTCCTGGCGCCGTTTATAAACTTTATTTAGCTCCGGCGCCCTTTTTTCCTACTCGGCGCCCATTAAACGCTATTTATTATGGGAGTGAATGGCGGCGCCCTTTTTGTCCACTAGCGGCATGCGCCCTTTTTTCCCAGCTCCGATTCTCAGGGCTTTCTTTGTTTTCAACAGCATTTCCTGAACAACAGTTGGAAAATCTAACTGACATAATAGTGTGCAAGTGATTAGGGAGGCCAGCTGGTATCTTGCTATTTTGGCAGTTAAACTGTTGTTCAGGAAATGCTGTTGAAAACAAAGAAAGCCCTGAGAATCCCCCTTAAAAAGATGGACTGGCTGAAAACCTGTCATCTGTCACATTTTTTAACTGCCCACTTTTTTCGCGAAAGAACCCCTTTAAAAGTTGACTGCAGTCAGTGAAAATTATCACATCAGATTATATGCTTGAACTTAATTAAAAAGAAAAAGAAAGAAAAGGAAAAAACTAAAACAAAAAAACCCCCAAAGGAAACAAATATAATTAGCAGCTCAGTGCAGTGCATAGATGTGAACCAGGCATATTTAATTACATGGGAAAATCAATACCTTGCAGAACGCACAGAGCAATGCGCTGTGGAAAGCGCACAGAAACGGCTGTGATGTGAATGAGGCCTTACAGTTCCCCATTATATCGCATATATATGGGTTAGTGGAAAAGTACCTTAAAGGAATACTTAAAGAGGTACTGTAAGGGTCTACAGTGCTCACCACCTGTGTGTAGCTAATGTCCACATTATAGGGGAAAACCTGGCTTTTATTAGCATTTGTATTGTATTTATTTAGATTTTCCCCCTTTAATGTTGAAGCCACGCCCACCAGATCCTCAGCTCCGCGGCAGCATATTAATTAGCCCTAGCCAGATTGCCTCATGGGTAGTGACGTATGGAGCTGTCATAAGAAGCTCTTGCCGAGTAGGGGGAAGGAAAAAAAATCAGAGGAAGAACGGATCCCTGCACAGCTCAGAATGCTCGCTGTCTGTGTGATCAGCTGAGCTGCTTACTATCTCTACTACATGACAGGCAGACTTGCCCAGACGCTCTCCCTTCCCCCTTACTGCTAATTTATGAGCATGTCCTCCGTTCCAGCACAGTTGGATGTCTTTGTCCACTCTCTCCTCCTGAAGCCTGCAGCAGCGTCTGTCCCCCTCCTGCTTGCAGAGTTCAGTGTATACTTCTGTATATTGTGTGTATAATGTGTCGTTTCTCCTCTGCTCTCTAGCTGTCATCAGCTGCCTGGTGTATTGTACTAAATGCAGCTATAAAGCATGTCATTTGAGGAACTCTGCAGCCAAGCAGATTAGGAGAGTACACCAGGCTGCTCTGATGACAGCAAGTGAGGAGAAACGCAGGGTATGCAGGAGTATACACTGCACTTTGCAAATAGGACAGGAACAAATGCTGCAGGAGGGGGAGTGCAATTGCAATTAGCATTGGGCAAGTAGGAGGGATGCACAATGGCTGTTAGCTGTACTTTATACAAGGAAGGGGGAGGGGGGGGGGGTTAAACTGTGGCCACATACATATAGGGGGATGGATCTCTAGAGCACAGGAATAGTTAAAGAGAACCCGAGATGGAGTCATATGGTGTACTTTGGTCTTCCTCTAGCCCCATGAGGTGTGGGGGGGTCCCTCTTCAGCCCCTCCATTCACTTGTAATAGCTTCTGGTAGTGTGACCACTCGTGGGGTTCTGCGCATGCGCGTCATGGTGCACCTGCATCCTCTGTCATGCTCCTGCAGCCGGAAACCTGTGCCTGCGCAGTAAGGCTGCACAGAATGTTCCTGCGCACAGGAGCCTGTTGTGGGGGGCAGGCGGCCATGCCGCGCATGCGCTCTACCCCACAACTGCCAGATTACCAGGAGCTATTGCAAGTGAACGCAGAGGACGGCAAGGGACCCCCACATCTCATGGGGTGGAGGAAGACCTAGGAAAGTATAAACACACCATATGACTCCATCCTAGGTACTTTAAAAGGAAGCATCCAAGTACATTAAAAATAGGAGATCTACTTACCTTGGGCTTCCTCTAGCCCCTGGCAACCGTCCTGTGCCCTCGCCATATCTCTGGTGGCTCCTGGTCCCCTCCGGTGCAGGACCCCTATAGATGCTCAGCAGGCCGTCCTCTACTGCGCCTGCGCGAGCACCGCTGTCAATCGTGCACATGTGGTCCAGAGTGTTCTACGCAGGCACAGAACTATTGCGCTTGCACAGAACACTCCAGACCACTTGTGCATGATTGACAGCGGTGCTCACACAGGTGCAGTAAAGGATGACCTGCTGAGGTCTGTATCTGCACCGGAGGGGACCAGGAGTCACTGGAGATGAGGCGAGGGACATATCGGCAACCAGGGGCTGGAGGAAGCCCCAGGTAAATAGATCTTTTTTTTTTTTTTGTACTCAGATGCTTCCTTTACGGGAACCAAGCATCTGCAATTACAATTAATTTTTAAAAATGAGCCCTATAATGGAGGTTTATATGATTGTACCGGGGGGGGGGGGGCTGTTGGGTAAAGCAGCATTACCTACCTATGGTGGGATCATGGGCCACATAGCAAAACTTTCATGGGGCCCTCAGATGTAGGTACTTGAGCACTGCCACCTGCTTCTACCCCATGGAGTTATTTGGGTAATTTACATTCTCATGCAATCAACACTACACATAGTTCATGGGCACTGAGATATAGGCAGAGGAACACAAGAAAGTTAATGGTGAATACATTAGTACCACCTGCCCCCCCCTCCTTACTTTGCTCCAGGGCCCCATAGCAGCTGCTATGACGGCTATGGCTATTGCTACGCCCTTGTATGGTGGTCACTATCTGCTCCACACACAGGCTGCACAGCGCCTGCATTTAAATTTTCCTGGTGCCATCATGTGCTTACCTGCAGCAATACATGCCAGGTGGGGTAGTCGGTGGATGCAAGTACCTATCTGTAATTGCATCCATGGACTACATATCCCAGCATGCATTGCAGCAGGTGGTGGGCAGCCACCACCAGGAAAATTAAAATGCAATGCTGTGCAGTCTTTCTGGGGAGAAGATTGCGACCACCATATGGGTGGGAGGCCACAGGAGCAGCCCACCATAGGTATGTAATGTCGCTCTCCCCAACCACCTTGACTCCCCCATCCCAAAGGCACACTTATACAAACCTCCATAAGGCCTGGAACCCACTACAAAGCAATATTGCTAATTGCAATCGCTAGCGTTTTTAATGAGCATTTTCTAGCGATTTTAAAAAGTGTCAGCTTTTTGCCAGCGATTTGAGATTAGCGTTTTTAATTGTGATTGGTCCTTTTAATTTTATTTTACAGTGTGCAGTAATTTAAAAACACTAGCAAAATCGCTCTGTGTCGGTTTTGCCGAGCGATTACACCAGCGTTTATATACTTTACATTGCAGAAACGCTAACGCTAAAAATTCTGCATGTCCTGTGTATGCGATTTGGATAGTTGTGCGTTTAGGGAAATCGCTAGCGTTTTGAAAGGCACTTTAAAATCCAGAGGATTCCCCCTGCCGAGGCGATTATCGCCCTAGAGATTTTTTTCCTTGCAGTGCCACTGCAAAGAGACTCTGTAACCAAAAAAAGTTCCCCTGGGGGGTACTCACCTCGGGAGTGGGAAGCCTCAGGGTCCCAATGAGGCTTCCCCCACCCCTGTAGCTGCAGGCAGTCGAGCTCTGACCCCCGAAGTGTCCGGAATCCCCTCTCAACAAGCCCGATAAGCTCTGATATATTTACCTTCCCTGGCTCCAGCGGAGGCGCTGTTGCAGCTCTCAGCACGGAGATAGGCAGAAATAGCCGATCTCTGTCGAGTCTGCTCTACTGCGCAGGTGCAGGAGACTTGCGCCTGCACAGTAGAGCGGGCCGACACCGATACTGCGCCTGCGCTGGAGCCGGAAAGGTAAATATTTACATGCCCGCTGTTCGGAGGGGCACAGCGAGACCGCCGTGGGACACGGGAGGATGAGGGAAGCCTTGATAGGATCCGGAGGCTTCCCCCACCCGAGGTGAGTACACCCCAGGGGAGTTTTTTTAGTTTCAGAGTTTCTTTAACCTGTTTAGATATTTGGATGTGAATTTCATATCCTGATTCGCCCTCCTGTGCATTCCAAGATGTGAAATACACGTCCTGCACTTTTGAGCCCCTCCACACGCTTGTGCGGGTGCACACGCGGTCTCATAAGCACTCCCTTTCTTCCCGCGTATGCATGCTCATGCGCTCACTTAAAGGGCAACTGAAGGGAGAGGTATATGGTGGCTGCCATGTTTATTTCCTTGTAAACAATACCAGTTGCCTGGCTGTCCTGCTGATCTATTTGGCTGCAGTAGTGTCTGAGTAACAGAAACAAGTATGCAGCTAATCTTGTCCGATCTGCCAATAATGTCAGAAACAGCTAATCTGCTGCATGCTTGTTCAGGGTCTGTGGCTAAAATTATTAGAGGCAGAGGATCAGCAGAGCTGCCAGGCAACTGGTACTGCTTAAAAAGAAATATGGCAGCCTCCATATACCTTTCATTTCAGTTGTTCTTTATATGTGAATGACTGCTGCACTCATTCATGTAAACAGAAAAAAAAAAACAGTTAAAAAAAAGTTTTAAAGTCACAGTGTCCCCATTGAATAATGAAGTGGTTACTCCTCCGAAAAGTAGAAATGCCTACTTAAAGGGGCCCATACACTCAGCCGATTTTCTGGCCGACCGATCCCGATCGATTGATCGTTTGCAAATCGGTTGGCCAATCGACCGATCGATGGCCGATTTCGATCGATTTCGATCGATTTCCATCGAACTGGCAGGGTGGAAAATTTAGGTCGATCTGATGAGATTGCTTATCAGTTTGCATTGGCCTTAATGGAAATCTGATGGCAAAAAAATGCCATCAGATCGAATTTCAATAGATTTCAAACTGAAATCTATTGGAATTCTATCCTGGTAAAAAATGTTCTAAAAACGCATCAGATAGATCATCAGATGCATTTCTTATCTATCTGCTGCCAGTCTGACGAGTGTATGGGCACCTTAACTAATTAACCTCTTGTGTCACCTACATGTAAGCATAGTCTTAAGATCAGTGGACACTTGTAATGGCTGCCGCCCGTAGCAATCGTATGCGATCAGTTTTGAGACCCAATGCTGTACAGATACATTACTGTGTTGTTGCCCAGCATTGTATCTGGAGTCCCCAAACTGTGCGCCATAGCGATTGGATCCAATCGCTACAAACGCACAGGCTGGCAATAATGGTACGCCCTGGCTCAGATGTACATCACTTGAGCTTATAGACACAGATGTCCTGGCACCCTAGACTTAGCCCTCCATGAACCTACAAACTCCTGTTGAACCACTGGATGTCCCAGCTGTCACTTCTCCCTTACTTCTCTTGCCTGTCATAGCTACAGGTGTCCCTTTGCATTAGTTAGCCAGAGATACCCTCGGGATTAAGCAGCCAGTGGTGCCCTCAACTGAAGGGAGATCTTGTCAGTGGAATGCAGAGAGCTGGGGGAGTAACCTCTCATTTACACTGTCATCAGGACTCTGCATAGGGTAGGAGGGAGGGAGGTACTAGAGAGGGAGGGAGCCGCCTTTCCATCATCAGGCGCCTGTAGGCACGTGCCTACAGTGCCTTATGGTAAATCCGGCCCTGAGTATGCCACATTCCCAACTAGTGATGAAATATGGCATGTAGGGTATCATTTGAACCAGAATAAGAAAAATAATATATTCTGAGGTGCTTTATAACTGTGGCACTTGTTTGCTTTTATTCAGAGGGGGGGAATGAAGCAGGCAGCAACTATTTCATGCACAGTCCTTCAGGCTGAAATTTGATACACACAGAAATAGACCCAATCTACTTACTCCTCTATTCCCGTTTATCATAATAAAATATCCATTCGTTAGCCCTGCAACCATTATTAACAGAAATTGTTTTACACCTGCCTTCCATTGCTTTACATATACAGACAACACTCTCTCATCTTTTAGGCTCCTATAAACAATTTCCAATTAGCTACCTAAATTAATTGCACATACAGTACACTACATTTTTCATAATTTCCTATGACTTCCACCTTCTTTTTACTACTTTATTCAGCTAAAACATTACAATACACTACTCAGCATCTACAGCTGATTCCCTGTCTGCTTCTCTTCACACATCTGCATATTACACTGTTTGGTCTTCTGCAAATTGTCAGTTAGGAAAAAAAAAAAAAGAGGAGGGTGTAACAACCTTCACTGTGGGCGTGTTTTCAACTGCTAGAGTAAAGAGAAAAAAAACTTGCTAATCCTGCCAGAAGTAAACAGGGATCCTCCCACACTGTCTATGGCATTTTTACAGCACTTTGCTATCAGAGTTTAGGAGATTTATTAGTCGCTTCTTCTTATCTATATACCTCAATCACTCTCATATACCACTTTTAAGGGAATATTTTATTCTGCTTACAGTTCCTCTTTAAGTCAAACTGAAAAAATGACTTTTACTCACCCGGGGCATCCCTCAGCCCCCCGAAGCTGGATGGTGCGCTCGCAGCCCCGCTCCGACCGTCCTGTCCCCGCCGGCGGCTACTTCCGGGTTCGGCGACAGCCGCCGACAGGCTGGGAACGCGGCTGATTTTCCGCGTTCCCTGCCGCTATTATCACCCTCTATGCTGCTATAGCGTATATATATACGCTATAGCAGCATAGAGGGTGATAATAGCGGCAGGGAACGCGGAAAATCAGCCGCGTTCCCAGCCTGTCGGCGGCTGTCGCCGAACCCGGAAGTAGCCGCCGGCGGGGACAGGAGGATCGGAGCGGGGCTGCGAGGGCACCATCCAGCTTCGGGGGGCTGAGGGATGCCTCAGGTGAGTAAAAGTCATTTTTTCAGTTTGACTTAAGTATTCCTTTAAAGAAAACCTGTAACGAAAAAAAGTTCCCCTGGGGGGTACTCACCTCGGGTGGGGGAAGCCTCCGGATCCTATCGAGGCTTCCCCCGTCCTCCTGTGTCCCGCAGCGGTCTCGCTGTGCCCCTCCGAACAGCGGCAATGTAAATATTTACCTTCCTGGCTCCAGCACAGTATCGGCTCTCCGCTCGGAGATAGGCTGAAATAGCCGATTGCTGCCAGGCCGCTCTACTGCGCAGGCACAAGTCTCCTGCACCGGCGTAGAAGTAGGGTGGACCTGACAGAGATCGGCTATTTTTGCCTATCTCTGTGCTGAGAGCCGCAACAGCGCCCCCGCTGGAGCCTGGGAAGGTAAATATAGCAAGCCTTGTCAGGCTTGTCGGGCCTGGATTGCCGGAGACTTCAGGGGAGCCAGCGCTGAATTGCCTGCAGCTACAGGGGAGGGGGAAGCCTCATTGGGACCCTGAGGCTTCCCCCTCCCGAGCTGAGTACCCCCCAGGGGAATTTTGTTTTATTACAGAGTCTCTTTAAACAAATCAAACCAAAACAGGAAGTTTTGAATCATGATGCTGCCATTTCGTCGCTAACTTTGTTCCAGGAATGTGCAATACATTGTGGTATCTTTCACAATAGTTGTAGCTTCTTATCTTCCAGGAATGAGCGGTACAAAACGAAATGAGTCAGGGAAATAATTCTATACATCTATAATAATGTCATAGTGGTACAGTTACAGAAAAACAGCGGCAGCAGGCCAGGAGGAATCTGCTCAGCCCCAGAAGTCAGTGAATATACCATGCTATCCGTATGACCTCACAATGCTGAGAAACAATAATGATTTCTCAGAAACGCAATTAAACTGGATAATTATGTTTGGTGTACGCGTAAGTCATAGACCTGGCAGGGTTAACTCATCATATTTTCATGACCACATCAGAGTCACTCAGCAAAATGTGATTCCAAATATAGAAAATGCATTTTAAAGGGAACCTTAAAGTGGACCCAAACTAAACATTTTTTTAATTCTAAATATTTAGTTGCACCACTCTGACACATACAAAGATAAATAAACACTCCTTCAAGCTATGAGCATTTCAGTGCACGCTTTTCACCCTTCTCTTTCCATAACTAGGGTTATACAGGTGGCAGCCATTAGCAATTCCTCCTTTGCTGGACACCATCTACTCCAGCAGTTTGCCGGATTATTTGCCGGCAATATGAAAGGAAGGGAGTGGTTCCTCCAATAAATGTAAAATATTTTATATTTGTCCTCATGCAGCTGAAAAAAGGCTGCTCTTTATTATTATAATTTAGAAAATAGATTTTATTTCTGAAATCTTGTATTTTTAATTTGGGTCCACTTTAAGTGAGAGGAACATGGATGCTGCCATCTTCATTCCCTTAAAAACAATGCCAGTTGCCTGGCTGTCATGCTAAGCTTTTGGCTGAAGGCCTGGAACCCACTACAAAACGCTATCGCTAATCGCAATCGCTGGCGCTTTTAATGAGTGGTTTGTAAGCGATTTCATGAGTGATTGCTGGCGATTTTGGTTGCGTTTTACTGACAATCACGTACAGCTTGTTTGTGGATCAAACAATATGAACAAATGACATGGCAAATATCAATCATTTGTTGATCTCTCTTCTTTTTTGTAACTTCTTACTTTGCAATGTATTGATTTATTTTTATTTTTTTCCTTTCGCTACAGTTCCCCTTTAAGAGGAATAAAATATGGCAGCCTCTTTATACCTCTCGCTTCAAGTTCCCTTTAAGTTAGCCAGCTATATGCAGGTTAATTATGGCCCAGTATGCCAAGAGCATCTATCCCTATCCAACAGGAATTCAATGGGGCTGCCTGGTGTGCCAGAAATCACTGTGCTAGTATCTTGTTGACACCACTGTCCTGGGGCATAGAGACCTGGACAGGCGGGATGATAAGACTAAACATATAGCTTTCTGTGTTCGGGGGCGGTGATGTCAGAATAGTGCTACAGGAAAGTAAGCGCAAGTTTGCAAACCCATAACAAGCACCCCTCGGTACACTTGGGCCTCTAGGCCCTGCTGGTTGGGCTCTTTATGGTTTCTCCACTCTGCACAGTGTGGTAGCTCTTTGCACTCCTTCAATGCATAACACAAGATATTTTTGTCCGCTGTTATCTTCCAGATGTTCTAGCTCTGCAGTGAAGGCCTTGTTCCTGAATTTCTTCCCAATTCTGCAGTGGCTGCCGCACTATCCAATCAAGGAATGGCTTCTAGGGGACATTGTGTCTGGGGTCAGTGTAGGGATCCTCCAGCTTCCGCAAGGTAATTTTCTGTGCTCACCTTAAAGAGGAACTTCAGCCTAAACAAACATACTGTCATTAAGTTACATTAGTTATGTTAATCAAAATAGATAGGTAATATAATCTCCTACCCACCCTGTTTTAAAAGAACAGGCAAATGTTTGATTTCATGATGGCAGCCATCTTTTTGGTTGAAAGGAGGTGACAGGGAGCATGAGACACAGTTCCAACTGTCCTGTGTGCTGATCACCTCTCTCAGTTGCTAGGCAACGTGAATAACAACATAGGAAATCCCATCATGCTTTGCACTGCATCAGGGGAAAAAAGCCCGGGCCGTTTTCTTTGATGGGTGGAGCTTAGCTAAAAATGCAACTAAAAATGAGGCTTTGGTAAGAAAAACAAAGTTCTGATGCTGTGAAACTGTTAAAAAACACCAGGCCTTTTCAGTTCTGCTAAGTAGATTTTTAGTCCGGAGGTTCACTTTAATACATTTTATAGGTAAACAAACATGGTGGTTTTGACAAGCGTGGCAAGTGTGGTTTTGAGCATTTTCTAAGGATGCAGTAGGCTTGAAATGACTGCTGAGTGTTGGGTAAGCCCCTTGCAACTATTCTGAGCAGGGGTGTAACTACAATTCATCGGGCCCCTCAGTGAAACTTTGTTGGGCCCCCCAATGTCCACACCCTTTCCCTTGCCTTGGTGCCCTTCACGGCCTTGGGGCCCATCTAACAAGGGTCATAAAACTGTAACATGTGTGGCCACTTTTACTGAGTTGGACCTCCTGCAAACTTTGCAAAATCGAGTAATGTAAAATTGGTGTCCCAGAATAGGTTCACAGTTAAGGTGGCCACACACGATACAATAAATTGATCTGATACAGAAAAAAATTGATTGTAAATCATGAATTGAAGAGAAACGTAAAACACAAATATGGCGTGTGGCCCCCTTAACAGGAATGTGTTTTCGTAGGGTAAAAGTGCTGTCTCATGTTTTGATAAATGATTGCATGGCAGGATCACCGTACACACTGCGTGTTTGTGGTCTGTTTTCTGGTCTGGATTAAGCTTGCTCTGTCTGCTTCTCTCCCCAATAGGTCTGGCGTATGCCCTGCTGGCTGGCGTGCCCCCAATATTTGGTCTATACTCCTCTTTCTTCCCGGTCATTGTTTATACCTTTTTTGGCACATCTAGACATGTTTCTGTAGGTAAGTGATGAAAATCATTACGAAGAGACTGGTGTACAAATGATTCCTTATCCAACCTTATGCTACTGATGAACAAGGAACATATGTAAAGTTAAAATGGAGAACTAATTCCAAAGCATCTCAGCTCTCTGGGTGCGAGTGAAGCAAGCTTCGCCGAGACGCGTTGGACGTAAGTGAGAAAGTAAGCAGATCTGAGCCGCAGTCGGGTCCAATCTGCAGGAGGATGGTGATATATTGTATTATGCTAACTTGCAAGAATCTTTATGTACTGGTTTTAGTGTTTTGGACAATAAAACACTGTTTTTACACATTTAAAGAGACACTGAAACAAAAACAAAAAAAAATATGATATAATGAATTGGTTGTGTACTATGAATAATTACTAGAAGTTTAGCAGCAAAGAAAATATTCTCATATTTTTATTTTCAGGTATATAGTGTTTTTTCTAACATTGCATCATTCTATAATATGTGCAGATTACACAACACTCTGCATTCAAAATGATTCTTTCAGAGCAGTCTGCGAACTAATGACCTCTCCTCTGGCGGAGAAAAAGTAAATAGTTCAATAACACTTGAGATAATAAGTCAGAAAACAGCCCTCTCCACGACTTTGAAAGTCGCAGAGCTTAATTGCTTTTTTGCATAGAGACAACAACTGGAGTTTCTTAACTCTTCCTGTACTGGAAACAATTAGACTGATGTATCTGATCTTAATGTTTTATTTCTTAGCTGTACTACACATACAAATCATAATATCATAGTTTTTTTTTCACTTCAGTGTCTCTTTAAAGAAGGACTGTAGTGAAAATAACATAATGAATGAAATTGCTTATTTTTTACAATATTAATCTATAGATTACTAGTAGACCCAAGCCCGTTTAAAAACGGTCTCTAGGTCTGTTTGCTGGCAGCACGCACAACCGCCACACACGCGCGCGCACCAGCCGCACACGCACACACACATCCGCACGTAAGTCACAAATGCTGTCTGGCTCCGTGCTGTGCACATGCGCAGTAGCTTAAAGCACGGACCCAGCTACACAGAGACTGTGTACGCAGGGACACTTGTCTCTTATTAGGTAGGATTTAGTTAGTGCTTGCCCATTGCAAGATTTCCTCTCCCTGATTTACATTCTGAAATGTATCACTGGTGGTGACATCTTTAGTTCTGCCAGGTGATCTGTGCGGAATGTTCGTTTCCTGAGAGTTCTATGCACAGAGGGAGATACTGCTTGCTTGACAGTTGGAAACAGCCGTCATTGCCCACAGTGCAACGAGGTTCACAGACAGGAAGCTGTCAGGGCCATAGCCATGACATCACAATATGGGAGGGGTTTCACCACAATATCAGCCATACAGACTCCCCTGATGATCTATACAAGAAAAGGTAAAGATTTCTAGTGGGAAAGGGGTATCAGCTACTGATTTGGGATGAAGTTCGATCCTGGGTTAAAGTTCTTCTTTAAAGAGAACCAGAGATGAAGCACCCTCTTGTATTTTACCTTATAAATCAGTGGGAATGTGACAGTAAACACCTAATCTGCTCTTCGTTTCATTGTTCTCTGTTTAATCTGACTGTTATCACCTCTGATAAGAATCCCCGACTGAGCATTCAGTCTGGCTTTGCAACGGAAAGATTATAGCTGAGTCTGTCTTCTCTGGTGTCTTGTCAAGCCCAAGCCTGCCCCCTTGTGGCTCTGATATAATGACTCAGCTATAAATATTCCCTGCAAAGCCAGACTCACTGCTCAGTCTGGCATTCTTATCACAGCTGATAACAGACACTTTTAGCAGTGAGGATGAAACAGAAAGCATGGTAAGTGTTTTCTCTAATGTTCTTACTGATATATATGGTAAAATACACAAGGGTGCTTCCTCTCTGGTTCCCTTTAAGTCCATTTTATTTGAGGTCTCTGGATGCTATGCAAAGTGAGTGAAAGCATTGGAAACGCTTGGTGTTAAAGAATATTTTCGGGTAGCAGGGATATAGAGGGGGGAATGCCCCTGTACTCTGGAGGCGGATTTATTCAGATATTTTATTGCACGTGACGTTTGGAGCACAAGTATCACGGGGTGTGTTTATAGCATACATCTGCACTATGATATGCTTCTTTGCTTTTTATTTCCTTTAAACTGACAATGAAGCAAAAAAAAAAAAAAAAAAAAAAAAAAAACACCTTATGATATAATGACTTGTATGTGTAGTACAGATGATTAATAGAACATTAGTAGCAAAGAAAAGAGGCCCATATTTTTATTTTCAGTTATACATATTATTTTTTTATAACATTGCATCATTCTGTCATATTTGCAATTAGAAATCATACTCTTTATTTTATCTACTTGCTGCATTTGCTGCAGTATATCTAGGTCCTGCAGGACTTCATCTGGGATGTAGATGTGCGTCTATTGCGGCGGATGGCCGACGCACGAGCTCCTGCGCGGGTACTCATCATCGCCCCCCCATTAGAGGGGAGATCAACAAATGGTGGGAACGCCATGTCGCCATGTCAATTATAGCCGGCATCAATGAGATGCCTGCGTCATTGTATCTTCTGAAGTAACACGTCCATGCATTACTTCCTGTTCGCGTTAGTATGCTAATAGGAAATAATGCGTGAGGACATCTTGTGGCCAAATAGTAAAATGACACCTACATACATTTTATTTAATAAAACGACCCACACTTACATATGAGTTTAACTCCTCCTCTCCCACACTCTCCCATAGTACCCCCCAAAAAATTTGCTTAAAAAAAGACAATTAAAAAAACATAAATATTGATGTTAGGGACATACATTTTTTTAATATGTATGTCAAGAGTGTATATTACTGTTATGTGTTTGTAATTAGTGATAGACGCAAAACTGAAAAAATGCACCTTTATTTCCAAATAAAATATTGGCACAAATTGTACTAGGGAAATATTTTAAACTTTGCAATAACCGGGGCTTTTATTCACAGTAGAACGTTTTATTTTTACATTATAATGGACAAAAACTGAGAAATAAGGATTTTTTTCGATTTTTTTTCTTATTATTCCCATTAAAATGCATTTAGTATAAAACAATTCTTAGCATAATGTACCACCTAAAGAAAGCCTAATTGGTGGTGAAAAAACAAGATATAGATAATTTTGTTGTGATTAGTAATGATTAAGTTATTGACGAATGAAAGAAAGGAGCTCTGAAAGGTGAAAATTGATCTGATCCTAAAGGGGTAAAAACCCCTCAGTGGTCAAGTGGTTAAAGTTAAACTATAAAGCAGAGCAGAGCTAATGACCCTTTGAACTTTCCTTCAGTAAAACCTTATCTCAACCTGTCTCTCACTGTTTGACTGTTTAAGTGCTTCAGAAAACAGGACTGTCTTCCACCCAAGTTGGGTCGGAGAGCTCAGAGAAGCTCTTTTGCATAGATAACAACTGAAGTTTCTTAACTTTTCCTGTACTGGAAAACAATAAGAGACTTATATCTGTTCTACTAATGTTCTATTTCTTAGCTGTACTACACATACGATTCATTATCTCATAGGTTTATTTTCACTTCAGATTCCCTTTAAGGTGTCATTGCGTGAAAGGTGATTGGCGACTAATAGGACCGTTGCTTCACTCGAACACTAAGCGGGGTACTTTGGAATTTGATTGATTTTGACTATGGGCAGTCATACTGCGGCGCTCCACCATATAATCAAAGTACTGTCATCTTTGTTTACACCTTTTAGCACAGCTACTGCAATACATTTTATAGTTTAATAAACAATAAACTGACGACAGGTCAAAAACATGTTGATGAGAAAGTAGCACATTTTTCCTAGTAATAAATGATATCCAGCCAGATTATATTCTGCCCTTTCAGGGACCTTCGCGGTTGTCTCCATCATGGTTGGCAGCGTTACGGAGTCGCTGGTGCCCAACGATAACTTCATCCTGCCAGGGAACGATACGATTATCGATATAGCAGCCAGAGACAAGGCTCGGGTGGAGTTGGTGGCTGCCATAACCATACTGGTGGGATTGTTTCAGGTAAGGATTATGCATCCAGCAGCAACAGCAAACTGAAGAATGGAAAAGACCAACAACAGCTACTTGCCATGCATGTCCGGAATCTGGAAAGGCTTAAAGGGGGTCGAAACTGCCAATTGTAAACTTTTGTCCCTATTGCTAGTTACAAAAGTAGTTAGTGTCACATAGTTTCCCCCAACATGTAAAGTGGACCTGAACTCTTGCATGGGACAGGAGGAAAACTTCTCCATCACCTGTGACTAATCACCACTGTAATTTGATTTCCCCCCCCCCCCCCCCCAAAAAAAAATGTACAGGGAAAGGCCACAGAGCACATTTAGCACCTTCACCATTTGAGTTGGGTGCCACGTGGTGCTGCTAGTAAAAATATTGGTAATTTACATTACCAATATTTTACCATAGACTAACCTATTCTCCCACAGCCCCTCCCCTTCTAGTGCCTAGCCCTAACACTCCTCTCGCCCACCTAATGCCTAACACTAACTCCCCTCCTATATACAGACAATCGGATTCAATCACTATTCCCTATGTAAACGTCAAACAAGGGAAGGTCCGCACAATGTCCATAAAAGACAAATAATTTTATTATGGACGTATCCAGATCACCACATCATGCAACTGGCATGTTTCGAACCAGACTGGTTCTTAATCATAGCTGCTAAAATTATTTGTCTTTTATGGACATTGTGCGGACCTTCCCTTGTTTGACGTTTACCTTTGGACTGGCTGTCCTGGTCCTAGCACTGTCCTGGACGGAGTGAACGGTTCCCTCCACTTCTCTTCACTATTCCCTATGTAGTAGCCGATTGGCTACTGTCCGCATCTTGCACCCAACTCATTATCTGGGCATCTGTTTACTAATACCTTGACTTGTTAGCTGACTTTACTAATGTTGACTTGTTTCAGGTCACTTAGCCCTTCTTCAGGCCTTAAGAGTTACACTATATATCTGATAACAGACAATGGTACTGACATAGATATCACCACCCGGTCCTGGTCAGCTCACTATATTGTGGCATCAGTTGTGGCTTCTGTTTGGGGGTGGTGCTTCCTGGCTTCAATGTTGCCCAGATGCCATTTAACTTTTGACATGTCAGTACCATTGTCTGGTGTTATCAGATATACAGTATAAATCTTAAGACCTGAAGAAGGGTCTGAGTGACCCGAAACAAGTTGACATTGTTGCCTTAAAGAGGATATTTAAGAGAATGTATAATTCACAATTGGAATAGGCCTATTATTACTTATGGATGGATATATGCATTATTGAAGAAATTGTCGTGTATTTTTTTTGAATTTTTGCACTTTTTTTGATAAATATTAAATTAAGCTCATCTTCATTATTGGTTTCTTTTTGGATACTTTTTCTCCTATTGTGTGTCCTAGATGAGGACATTTTTTTTTCTCCCTTTCAGTCCCCCCAGCGCTCTCCCTGACCAGTTGGGATCTAATAAAGCATTTATTAATAATAAAAAAATGAGGCCCGGAGTTGAGTTTTAAAAGCACACATAAAATTGGATAGCAAGCTTTACATTCTACATACTGGTATTAATAGGTTTTTTCTTTGGCAGATCATGCTGGGCCTGGTGCAGTTTGGATTCGTGGTCACCTATCTCTCAGAGCCGCTGGTTCGTGGATACACCACCGCTGCCACCATCCACGTCACTGTCTCTCAGCTGAAACATATATTTGGTCTCCCTCTGAGTGAGCAATCGAAACCTCTGTCCCTCATCTATGTCAGTGTCCTTTCTTAGGCTCTTTTCTCAGATTGTACGTGTAAAAGTCAAAGCGGAAAAGGAGAGATGGATAATAACTGTATGAATGTCGTATTCTCTCGTTTTTAGAGCTTAATCAGCCTGTTCCGTAGAATCCACAGGACTAATTTTGGCACGTTGGTGGTCAGCGTGGTCTCCTTGACGTGCCTCTTTGCAGTGAAGGAGCTCAACCAAAGACTGCACTCTAAGCTCTGCATGCCGATCCCTATAGAGCTCATCGTGGTAAAAACCAAATCTAGATTACAGGATAAAACTATTATGCTTTGTACGTCTACTGTTTTTTTTAGGCAAAATATGTGTTTAAAAATATACAATAACTTTATTTGTAATACTTAAAAACACAGTAAGGTAAACCACCTATGATGCCATGTGCCATAGAAGCTTCATTTGTGTAGGAGGTGCGGAGGAGGGCCGACTAGTGACATCACCATCTCTACTAAGCTTTATAAGCCTACAAGGGGATGTTCTGAGAATAGTAGCAGTGGTGTAGCCATAGGGAATTAGTTGTGACTGCACCAGGGCCCAGGGACGGATCAAGACCAAGTTGCGCCTGGGGCAAGGTCAGGTTTTGGTGCCTAAAGGTCAGGTTTTGGCGCCTAAACTGCCATTAATTTTGCCGCCTTTTTAAGAATTCAACAAACTGCGCCTGGGGCAAGATACCCCCCTGCCCTTTCCTAGATCCGTCCCTGCCAGGGCCTCTGTCCAGGACCTGATAAGCCCACATGCGGCCCTCCTCCAGTCGCTGTATTAGCTCTTTATTGGTGCTGTAGTGGTAATGATAGTTCTTGGATTGTCCCAATTCCTGCCGCACTCCTGTTATCATGTATGTGCAATAATGGAGCAAGTACCTGTACAGAGAAAACTCAAAATAGCGTAGTTTTGTCTGATTTTATGGCCCAGCCACCACAGAAACATAGGAGAGGAGGCCGGTGAAGGAGTCAGCAGAAGCCGCCACCTTAGATCACACAAAAAAACTCTGACCCACCCCACAAACAAACTGCTCACCAGATAATAACCACTATTAATCAGTAGTGGTATTTGTGGTTTTTTGGCAGTTTTTGCCAGCCACGGGTCTTCCAAATAGTTGTCAACCCTGGGGGTTAATCCGCAACATAAACCATGCAAACTGCCACTTGTATTCCTCCAAGCAAAAAATCCAGCATAAGACCAATTCAACATAAAAAAAGAGTCTTTTTTATGTTGAGTAGCAAGCCAACCAGTGACGCTACCACAGTCCAAAACTTGACCAAACAGGACTACGCCTGCTTCACAGTATCATTAATATCCAGTTATATATATATATATACATATACATACATATACATATATCCAGGGCCGGGCCGAGGCATAGGCTGGAGAGGCTCCAGCCTCAGGGCGCAGTGTAGGAGGGGGGGCAGAATTCATTCAGCTGTAATTCCTAATTGTGTTTGAAGCAGAAATAAATAAGAAAAGGGGATACATGGCAGTGACTGCAAGCCAGATAACTAGATATTCAGGTGTTGGGGAGGTTGTGGGCCCTGTGGCCCTCTTAGTCTAATAGTAATCAGTGTGTGACGGGCGGCTGGGGTGGCAGGGATGGAGGGGCGCACTTTGGTGTCTCAGCCTTGGGTGCTGGAGGACCTTGTCCCGCCTCTGCATATATCTCAGATGTGTGGGGGACACCAATTATCATCCATGTAGACTGTTCCATCCTGATGGATTTATTCAGAAGATAATCGTTGTCAGCCAATCGAAAACACATGTATCAGATGGCAATTGACCATCGCTGCATATAAGACCCTCTAGTGTGGCGAATAATGTACCTCTGGATCGCCAGTGGCAGTTTTGAGCTTCTGCTATTGATCCAACTGGCAGACCATCATTGTGCACTAGTCAGGTTACAAACTCTGGGAGAGTAGGGAGGATTAAGAATTTTGTTTCCACATTGACCAGTAGTTAAAATGTTGCCAGTATATGAACTTTAACTCTACCGATGTCAACTCAGCAGTATGACAGCTGCAAACAAAGATCATAGGGCAGAATGTCTACTGAGGTGAAAGTGCAAATGACTTGTGATAACATTGCATGGAAAGTTCCACTACTGCGCCTGCTGGGCATCTGGTACCTTCATGTATGTCACTGCAGTTATACTTTAAGATGTAAGCAAACTATACTTCTAAGTTGTGAAATATCAATTCCTCTCTTTCTAGCTCATCATTTCTACAGCGGTGTCATATGTAATGACCCTTCACGAGACCTATGGGGTTGGAATTGTAGGCGAGATTCCTACTGGGTACGTGCGCCGAGAGCAATATTTCACCTCCCCATCCGCTTCAGAATCAGCTTCAAGATCCTATGTTTGGCCTATATATCTATACAAAAGTCCTGTCCAAACTACATCTTTTACCTGGTCAGCAGATGGCCGCCCACTACGTTCCTCCTCCTAACCACCCCATGCATCTTGCATTCCCATGCGCGACTACAGGACTTCACTAGAGCTGCCCTCATCCTGTGGAACTCTCTCCCACTGCCCTTCAGGCTTGCCCCCTCCTTCAACACCTTCAGGCAGAGAACATACTTTAGTGTTTTCGTGCTCGTTTTCTGCACAGAAAAACTGAGAACTCATGTTAATCAATGGGCTTGTACACACTTAGGGCTTGATTTACTAAGAGGTGCTAACCTACTTAGCACGTCTAAAGTCTTTAGGCGTGCTAACCAGGGTGCTAAGTAGGTTAGCACCGGTTTTCTCAATCAGATCGTGCGCTAAGTACCGCGCGCAAAGTCCTATGCGCGTGCTAAGTCCCATAGGCTTTAGTGGGCACTTCGCGCGGAGCGCCCTGCGCTCTGTGCAGTGCGCGCGCAATACTTTGCGCGCGGTACTTTGCGCACGATCACTACTTCTCACATTTCAACTGAGTTTAGACGTGCTAAGGGCCAGTGCTAAAGTTAGCACCGTTTTGTAAATCAAGCCCTTAATATGTTGTTCGCTTGGGGGAAAAAAAATGACATTCTGCATCCTGATTCTGCACATTTTGTCAACTACATCAGCTGCTGTGAAAAAACGTGCACGTTTTCCTGCATAGAAACACTTGGTGTGCAGAAAAAGTATGCAGGAAAACGCGCGCAGAAAACTGAAAGACAAGTGTGTTCCCTGCCTCAAACAATCCCTCAACACTTACATTCTCAAGAAGGCCTACCCCGTCTCACTGCTGCGCTAACTCTTTCTTCCGAGAACCCACAAGCACCACTACAGCCACAATTCACTCTACCATCACCGTTACCACCCCTGTTCACTCTACCATAACCACTACAGCCGCTGCTCACTCTACAATCACCACTACAGCCGCTGCTCACTGTACAATCACCACTACAGCCCCTGCTCACTCTACAATCACCACTACAGTACAGACACTATTCACTCTACAATCACCACTACAGCTACTATTCACTCTACAATCACTACTAAAGCCCCTGCTAACTCTACAATTACCACTACAGCCCCTGCTCACTGTACAATCACCACTACAGCCCCTGCTCACTCTACAATCACCACTACATACACTATTCACTATACAATCACCACCACTACAGCCACTATTCACTCTACAATCACTACTAAAGCCCCTGCTCATTCTACAATCACCACTACAGCCCTTGCTTATTCTACAATCACCCTTACAGCCCCTGCTCATTCTACAATCACCACTATGGGCACTATTCCCTCTACAATCCCCACTACAGCTCCTGCTCACTCTACAATCACCACTACAGTCCCTGTTCACTCTACAACATACATGTCAAACTCCGGCTCGCAAGCCAAATCTGGCCCTCGGAGCCCTCCAATTTGGCCCTCAAGGGGTTTCCCCACTTTGCATTATGTATGACCCACTCTAGACCACCAGGCAAGCTGTATTGGAGGTGAAGCTCAAGAACACTAGGGAAGCCATATGGGGGAGATGGGCGAAATAACTTAACACTATGCAACAGTATAGGGGAGGGTAAGGGCCTCTGGACACCAGGGAACTGTATAGGGGAGGGAGGACCACTAGACACCAGGGAACTGTACAGGAGTTGAAGGTTGGCCATTAGACCTCTGGGAATTTTATAAGGGAGGAAGGTGCCACTGCCCAGTAGATATGGAGGTTGGCCCGCGACTAGGTCCCAGTGTACAATTTCAGCCCACGTTGTATTTGAGTTTGACACCCCTGCTCTACAATAAAAACTACAGGCCCTGTTCACTCTACTATCACCACTACAGCCATGGTTCACTCTACAATCACCAGTACAGTCCCTGTTCCCTCTACAATCAAAACTACAGTCCCAGTCCCTATTCACTCTACAATCACCACTACAGCCACTATTCACTCTACATTCGCCACTACAGCCACTATTCACTCTACAATCACCACTACAGCCCCTGCTCACTCTACAATCACCACTACAGCCATGGTTCACTCTACAATCACTAGTACGGTCCCTGTTCACTCTACAATCAAAACTACAGTCCCAGTCCCCAGTGGCGTAGCTAAGGAGCTGTTGGCCCCGATGCAAGTTTTACATTGGGGCCCCCCAAGCACTCTATACATAACAATTGATACAGTGCACCAAAACCTGCCAATGGCAACTACAGTGTCAAAGGTGCAAGAATGGAATGGGGAATAGTTTGTTAATGATTACCACTCTTCAAAGTATCTATAGAAGTGATTATTGCCAGCAGAGGACCAATAGAGAGCTAATACTGTAGTTGAGAGAGGGCCCTTTGGGCCCCTCAGGTCCGAGGGCCCCGATGCGGTCGCAACCTCTGCAACCCCTATTGCTACGCCCCTGCCAGTCCCTATTCACTCTACAATCGCCACTACAGCCACTATTCACTCTACAATCACCACTACAGCCACTATTCACTCTACAATCACCACTATAGCCCCTGCTCACTCTACACCACTACAGCCCCTGCTTACTCTACAATCACCATTATAGCCCCTGCTCACTCTACACCACTACAGCCCCTGCTCATTCTACAATCACCACTACAGCCCCTGCTCACTCTACAATCCCCACTACAGCCCCTGGTCACTCTACAATCACCACTATGGGCATTATTCCCTTTATAATCACCACGACAGCTCCTGCTCACTCTACAATCACCACAGCAGCCCCTGCTCATTCTACAATCACCACTACAGCCTCTGCTCTCTCTACAATCACCACTACAGCCCCTGCTCACTCTACAATCACCACTACAGCCCCTGCTCACTCTACAATCACCACTACAGCCCCTGCTCACTCTACAATCACCACTACAGCCCCTGTTCACTCTACAATCACCACTACAGCCCCTGCTCACTCTACAATCACCACTACAGTCCCTGCTCATTCTACAATCACCACTATGGGCGTTATTCTCTCTACAATCACCACTACAGCTCCTGCTCACTCTACAATCACCACTATAGCCCCTGCTCACGCTACAATCCCCACTACAGCCCCTGTTCACTCTGTAGTCACCACTACAGCCATGGTTCACTCTACAATCACCACTACAGCCCCTGCTCTCTATAATCACCACTATAGCCCCTGCTCACTCTACAATCACCACTACAGCCCCTGTTCACTCCACAATCACCATTACAGACCTTGTTCTCTCTACACCCACTGGAATACCAATGATCCTATTTATAATTACAGTGTTTATATTGCAGGCTGGTGGCACCAACCATACCCAGCTCTGACCTGTTTACGGACGTTATTGGCAATGCGTTTGCCATTGCTGTGGTCGGATACACAATCTCTATCTCTCTGGCTAAAATGTTCTCCATCAAACACGGCTATAAAGTGGACAACAACCAGGCAAGGCTTTCTCCAAACACTTACTTTGCGAATTGATGCCCATCCTTATGTATGTAATGTCTAAATAGAAGTTTGTTTCCCATAGCGTGCCAGTTGGTTGCCGTGGGCAAAAACTACAGGATTTTTCTGTTGCATTATTTTTTTTTAATAAATGTTTATACAACTTTTTTGTTCTTTTATCTATTAGGAGCTGATAGCACTTGGACTCAGTAATCTAGCTGGGAGCTTCTTCCACTGTTTTGCTGTCACCACCTCAATGTCCAGAAGCCTTGTGCAGGAAAGCACTGGAGGCAACACCCAGGTAACTCCTACATTATTACACATTTACACTGTTTCCTGCTAGAAGACAAAGTATTTACTTCCCTCTGCTGTAATTTCTTTTTACTGCAGTATAACTACTCTGCTATATTGCCTTTGCAATAAAGTTGGGAATGGGGATTGGGGAGGGGTTCCCAAGTTACATCTCTGCTAAGTTCACATATGTTATCTGGCATTGCCCACACACTGTCAAGACAAGACTCCATATTTGCTGCTGTGCGCATTGCAGGATTGCCTCTCCATTGGTGCGCAGAGGTGCCTGGGATTTTCTCGCAGCCTAGCAATGCCCCTGTCCTTGGTAGCCATGTGGATGAACCATCAATGTGAACTCAGCCTGATGCTTTGACAGTCGTCCCTCTCATTAGTTTCTCTTTCCTTGTCCCTTTTCTGTCACCTCTGCCCCATCCCTCTCATCAAAACAGCAGGAAGCCTTGTTCAGATATTTAAACTGTACCCCACTAAACCTTTTATTTTCAGATTGCAGGATCTGTGTCAGCCATGATTATTTTGGTCATCATCCTGAAAGCTGGAGAACTATTCACGTGTCTTCCTAAAGTAAGCACACTACTTAAAGAGGAACTCCAGTGAAAATAATGGTATAAAAAAAAAAGTACTTCATTTCTACAATAATTATGTATAAATGATTTAGTCAGTGTTTGCCCATTGGAAAATATTTTAAATCCCTGATTTACATTCTGACATTTATCACACGGTGACATTTTTACTGCTGGCAGGTGATGTCGCTGGAAGTAGCTTCTGCTTGCTTTTTTGGCAGTTGGAAACAGCTGTAAACAGCTATTTCCCACAATGCAACGAGGTTCACAGACAGGAAACTGCCAGGACCAGGGTCCTCACAGTTTCCTGTGGGGGGGGATTCAAGACAATATCAGCCATACAGAGCCCCCTGATGATCCGTTTGTGAAAAGGAATAGATTTCTCATGTAAAAGGGGGTATCAGCTACTGATTGGGATGAATTCTTGGTTACGATTTCTCTTTAAATATTTTGAATGCATCTAAATCAAAATGCTCAAGCCTCTTGTTTGAATTATGTAGATCTAAGGTCATATAACAGCATACTGTAATGACATTCCCTATTCCTGCCCCAACCATGCTACAGTGTCTCTCAGCCAGGTCAATCTGTCTGTTTATTGGTGGCTTCATATATTCCCATGTTAAACTAAGTACACACTTTACGGATCATTCTAGGTGGCAGTTTAGTGATGGGCTGTGTACAGACACAGTGTACTGTACAGCGTACTGCTCTATAGAGATAGGAGGGGTGGATATGTAAGTGGCACCATACTGCAGATCTTCCATGCAGGAGCAATTGGCATCAGATAAAGCCAATGCATCCTGGTTAATGTATGGTCCAGTTGAAAAACAGAACATGTGTACACACAGTACTTATTTAAAGGACCAGTATCATGAAAATCACAACATTTTAAATACATTTAAACACATACAAATATAAAGTTCTTCCAGAGTAAAATGAGACGTAAATTACTTTTCTCCTATGTTGCTATCACTTACAGTAGGTAATAGAAATCTGACAGAGCTGAAAGGTTTTGGACTAGCCCATCTCCTCATTGGGGATTACCGGGTTTTCGTTATTTTCAAAAGCACTTAGTGAATTGCACTTGCCCAGACTAACTGCCAAACAAAAGTGTGCAGCGAGCAGGTAGTCTGGCCAGCATCTTTGTAAAATCTTTTTCAGGGCTGGAACCCACAAGAGCGTTTTTTGAGCATTTTGGCAGCGCTGCGATACGCTAGCGTCTTGCCAAAACGCTCAGCTGATGTTAATGGATAGGGCAACTTCCACAGGAGCGTTTGCGTTTCCCAGAAACGCAAACTCAGGACCTGCAGCATTTTGGGAGCGTTAGCGCTTCAATGTAAAGTATTGAAACGCTAGCAGAAACGCTCAGCAAAACCTAAACTGAGCGGTTTTGCTAGCGTTTTGCGGTTCAGCACACTGTAACAAAATTAAAAAAAATTCACAGGACCAATCAGGATAAAAACGCGAAACGCAAAACGCTACACAACCGCTGAGCAAAAAAATACACGTTGCAAAACGCGACCGAAAATGCGCATGAATCCGCTTGCACACCGCTCAGACAAAACGCTAGCGGTTGCGTTTTGCGTTTGCGGATTTCAGTGGGTTCCAGGCCTCAGGGAGTGTCTTTATAAAGAATAAAGGCCATGTTGAGAATTCCCCATGAAGAGATGGACTAGCCCAAAACCTGTTAGTTCTGTCAGATTTCTACTACTTACTGTAAGTGACAGCAACATAGGAGAAAAGTCATTTATTGTTTATGTTTCTCTGGAAGAAACATACTCCTTTCTCTGGAAGAAACATACTCCTTATTTGTGTACATGTATTTTAAATTTTCCTAGAGCTACCATCATAGGGGGTAAGTATTCTTAGTTATGAACTCAGGTTTACAACTTTGGTCTATTTATAAAGATTGGTCAATCAAAACAACAATAGGTGGAGCTTTAAAAAAAAAAATCGACATATCCTGTTTTAGTTGTGATATTAAATATTTTCCTGATAATGAAAAAATAATAAGAAGAATACAAAAGATAATCAAACAAAAAAAGGCACACAGATTGTAGTTCCTTTAAAAATTCACTATGCACACTTCACAGATACTCAGTAGTTTTAGTGTAAGGCCACATACACACATCAGACCATAGTCTTTGGAAAATGAAAGATCACAGACCAATCTTACCACCCTTCCTGTAGTATAAGAGCCATACTCTACACGGTCTTTTCTATGGAGCTGAACTCCCCATCAGAAAAAAAATCTTTGCAAGGTGCTGCACACACCGATGCTGTACAGACACAAAAGATCAGTATCTGCAAAAGATCTGTTCCTGCCAAAAATCCATTCCTGCAAATTGCAATAATAGTCTATGACAGTGTTTCTCAACATTTTATTGGTATGTACCCCTTTTAAAACCATATACTCACGAAGTACCCCCTAGCATAGTAAACATTATCACAAGTACCCCTTGACAAATATATATACAATCGTAGTACATTATAATTGGTTTTAAACCATTTCCAAGCTTTTACTATTGCTTTTAATTAGCTAAAATACTAATTTGGTGTTGTTTAAATAAGATTTTCATTTTCTAAAACTATAAATGTGTTATTCTTGGTTAAGTATATCAAGCCCGAGTACCCCCTGGAACATTCAGAAGTACCCCCTGGGGTACGCGTACCACAGGTTGAGAAACTATGGTCTATGAGATCTGCAGATCATCATACACACATGATTTAACTGACATTCATCTGCAGATCAAGCAATCATCCGCACATCTGAAAATCCATCCTGGTGGATCTGATCTGCAGATGAATGTCAGTTAAATCATGTGTGTATGATGATCTGCAGATCTCATAGACTATCATTGCAATTTACAGGCAGGGCCGGCCCGCTCATGAGGCGGGGTGAAACTTTTGCCTCAGGCGGCAAATTTCTAGGGGCGGCATCCGCCCGTCGGTGGGTGCGGGGAGCCGGCCGCCCAGCTGGAGGGGTAGCGGGCAGGACGGGGGTATTGGGCCTAGCGGCGGGGAGGGGGGTCGGACCCCCCCCTCCCTCGCCTGGGTCCCCCGTCCTCCGCTCCCCTCCAGCATAAATACATCAGAAGCGCAACTCGTAAGAGGCAGTGGGCGGGGAGGACTTACCTCTTCCTCGATCCAGCGTGCGCTCCACTGACGTCACTTCCTGCAACGCCGCCCACTGTATTGTAAATGGACGGCGCTGCAGGAAGGGACATCAGTGGAGCGCACGCTGGATCGAGCGAGATAGAGGTGAGTCCTCCCCGCCCACTGCCTCTTACGAGAGTTGCGCTTCTGATGTATTTAAGGCTGGAGGGGAGCGGAGGACGGGGGACCCAGGCGAGGGGGGGGGGGTCCGACCCCCCTCCCCGCCGCTAGGCCCAATACCCCCGCCCTGCCCGCTACCCCTCCAGCTCGGTGGCGGCAGCAATAATTTTTTCAAAATTTGCCTCAGGCGGCAAAAAGTCTAGGGCCGGCCCTGTTTACAGGAATGGATTTTTGGCAGAAAAGATCTTTTGCAGCTACAGATCTTTTAAAGTGTGTGCAGCATTGGTGTGTGCAGCATCTTGCAAAGATTTTTTTCTGATGGGGAGTTCAGCTCCATAGAAAAGACTGTGTAGAGTATGGCTCTCATACTACATGAAGGGTGGTAAGATTGGTCTGTGATCTTTCATTTTCCAAAGACTATGGTCTGATGTGTGTATGCACCTTTAGGCCTTTCCCCCTTTCACTATTACTATTTTGGCTGTCTTTAATAGAAAATAAAAACAAAATGAAAAAGCTATATTGAAATTTAATATTTTCCCAATAATGCAAAATCAGTAATAAATAAAATAATACAAATTAAAAAAAATAACTAAACAAAAACGAAAAACAAAATTATAGTCATTTTAAAAATGTTTTAGCGGCAGGCCTTTTACCCCCTTACCTATTATCGTTTCAGCTGCCCTGTTTAATAAAAAAAATAAAGGTGAAAATGTTATATTGATGTTTAATATTTTCCTAATGATGCAAAAAATAATAAAAAAAAGCACAATACAAAGATCTAAAATAAAAAATTGAAAAAAATTATAGTTCCTTTAAAAAATCTCTATAATACACTTCTTAGATATGCGGTAGTTTTTGTGGAAGGCCTTTTGCCCCCTCACTATTACCATTTTGGTTGTCATGTGTAATAAAAATAATTAAAAAAAAAAAAACATAAAGTTTCTTTTTGATCTCTACAAACACAACTCTTCTTGCTTCCCTTATTAGGCCATTCTATCTGCGATTGTCATCGCCAACCTGAAAGGCATGTACAAACAATTCATGGATATTTCCTTCTTATGGCGAACAAACAAGTATGATTTGGTAAGTAGAAAAACAGAATAAGGCCCAGTGCACACCGAGCGGTTTTTGGAGCGATCCGCCGGCCGCATCCGCCTCTAAAAACGCTTGGCTAATGTATTGCAATGGGATGGTGCACACCGGCGGTTTGCGTTTTTTGCCAAGCCGCAAACGCGCCTCCTGCTGCGCGTTTGCGGTTTTCGGAAGCGTTTCGTCCTCAATGTAAAGTATAGGAAAACCGCAAACCGCTCTGAAAAACACTACTTCAGAGCGGTTTGCCAGGCATTTTTGTTACAGAAGCTGTTCAGTAACAGCTTTTACTGTAACAATATGTGTAATCTGCTACACAAAAACGCACCCAAAACCGCTAGGTATGTTTAGAAAACCTCTCTAAACATGCCTAGAATCGCTCTGAAATCAGCTCCCAAAACCGCTAGCGTATTGCGGATCTGCTAGCGGTTTTGGTGTGCACTGGGCCTAAGTAAAGAATGATGTCACCAGTAAAGATGATCAATGAGATACAAATAATTTTTCCTTGCATTCAAACGTCATGCAAATGGTTTGCAACTTCAACTTGGACCAATATAGAATGACAGAAAGCCATTCTGATTGGTGCAATTTAAAGCTGCATACAATTTACATGAAATTTGAATGCAAGTAGAATTTTTTTGCATCTCACTGATCATCCCTATTCACCAGCAATGGCATAGCTAAAGGTGCGTACACACATGCGACTATAGTCGTTTGTAACGATCGTTCCCCGATCTTTACCAACGACGATCGTTACAAAAAACGAACCACCGACTATTAAGGCAAACGACGAACGAGCCAAATCGCTACAAAAGAAAGTTCTGTCTCGGCGGATTTTAACCAACGACGATCGTTTGCAAAAGTAGTACATCGTTGGAAACGGTCGTTCGTACTAGGCTTGACATGCGCATTTCACTATTTCTCTGTGAAACTTCTCATTTTTATGCGCAGGCGCAATAGTTGCTTTACATGATGTAACGTTCGTTCTAACGATCAGATCGTTACACACCTTTTAAAACTATCTTTACTTAGGTCGTTCTTTCATCAATTAAAAGTTCGTTCGTCGTTCTCAACGAACGATCGTTGTCGCATGTGTGTACGTAGCATTAGCCATCTTTTCCACGAACTGTTGACAGGCAGTGAAATGCCTCTCAAACTCTCACACCTGCTGACTGCTGCCTGGTAACTGCTTGTTGCTGCCTGGTAACTGCTTGCTGCTGCCTGGTAACTGCTTGCTGAGCACACAGTTCAACAGTTCATGGAAAAGAGGCCTAAAGATTCAAGATTCAAGCACTTTATTGTCATTGTTCAACACAATGATACTTAAGTGCAATGACAGTATTATATATTAGAGATGATCATAATCAGCTAATTACAAATACGTGAAATTTTATGTAAATTTTTGCAATTACGCCCATACATAATTACAATTGAATTTGTAAATTCAACTGATTTCGTGTAATCATTCTTAATTTCTACGTAATTTTCACGAAATTCAGTGCTGACTTTAGTCAGTGGCGTAGCTAAGGAGCTGTGGGCCCCGATGCAAGTTTTACATTGGGGCCCCCCAAGCACTCTATACATAACAATTGATACGGCGCACCAAAACCTGCCAATGGCTACTACAGTGTCAGAGGAGCAAGAAGGGGATGGGGAACAGTTTGTTAATGATTACCATTATTCAAAGTATCTATAGAAGTGATTATTATGAGCACAGGACCAATAGAGAGCTAATACTGCAGTTGAGGGAAGGTCCTTCGGGGCTCAAGGGCTCCAATGCGGTCGCAACCTCTGCAACCCCTACTGCTACGCCCCTGACTTTAGTGCTGAATAGCAAACCTCATACATACATACAAAAAAAAAAAAATCAAATAGACTGTCGCTTTTGATACAATTGATTTTAAAAATGCAAAGGAAAAATAATTTTTAAACTCAGAAAAATTTCTTTAACATTTTTGGATTTTCTTTCTCTTACTTGTACCCACGATTCTCCTTAAAGAGAAACAGAAGCCAGTTTGTTAAAACTCCACCATCCTGCGGCAGAACGAGGGTCTTTACCCCCCAAATCCCCTGGGGCACACAGCGGGGAGCGCTTCCGTGAGAGGCAGAGCTTTCAGCTGTAGCCCTGCCTCTACATGCGTCTATCAGTGCTGATTGCTGCCTCTCCCCGCCCCTCTCAGTCTTCCTTCACTGAGAGGGGCGGGGAGAGGCGGAGATCCGTGGCTGATTGACGCACATGGAGGCAGAGCTGCAGCCGAAAGCTCTGCCTCCATGAGCAGCAAAAGCCACGACCAAGAAAGTCGTGGATTTTGCACAGGGGATTTGGGAGGTAAAGACCCCTCGTTCTGCCCCTCGTTTTAACAGGGGCAAACATGCCTCATATAAATAAAAGGTAAACAGATGTTTTTAAACTGGCTTCAGTGTCTCTTTAACATATTTAGCAATGTTGGTGGCAATAGCATCTATGGGGGCTTTTCTAATAATAAGTCGGCAAAAAATTAAGCGAAAATTACGCAAAATTATGAATGATTACAATGACAGACTAAATGAATTACGATTTTTCCTGAAATGTTGTATTGTAATTACGAAATGAATTTACAAAGCGACATTACACATTTGTGCTCATCACTATTATGTATTTCAATGTATTATCATTGTGGTGCTTTTGATAATCTGTATGGTGTTCCTATCCAGACTATTTCCTCTTGTTCACTGGGAGATTTTTCTTTAATAGGGATGGTCAATGATATGCAAATAATTCAGAGTTAATCCTAGATTATGTAAATTTTGTGTGCAAATTTATGCAGCTTGTAAATGGAAATTCACCTCAGCGGGATTTGATTGGTCCATTTTCAAGCTGCATAAATTTGTATACAGCATTTGCATAATTCTGCGTCAACTCAGAATTGCATCTTTTTGACCATTCCCTAGCACTCATTACTAGACAGGTGCACTTTTTACCTCAGTAACGTTTTTCGTATCCAGTCACCCGCAGTTTCCTCTCTGTTCCAGCTAATATGGTTGGTGACCTTCTTCTCCACCGTCTGTCTCAACCTGGACATCGGGCTGGCAGTGTCCGTCGTGTTTGGCTTATTCACGGTGACTTTCAGGACCCAGCTGTGAGTTTTATAAGGAAGAAGATGAGTCTAGCAAACCTGTAACCAAAGATACAAAGGAAAAGATACTTACCTCAGTAGACGCATTCCTCTGGAGCATCCTCCTGCAGCCCACTGCTTCTTCTTTGCAGCTGCGATCTTATCCATGTGCAAACGCAGTCACACCGTGCAGGCGCAATTATTGCCTGCATCTAGTCGCTTTGTGCAGTGGTGTAACTACAAATCATGTGGACCTCCAGCAAAACTTTGATGGGGTCCCCATTGTTCACACCCCTTCCCTTGCCTACCCCTGGTGACCCTCACACCTGGGAGGGAGGGGTCCTGTAAGTGTCATAAACAGTGTGGCCATCATAATCTTCACACCCATAATAAGTGTAGCTGCAAAAGACACCTGATCTGGAGGATGGACTTTATCAGAGGGAGTGAAATGGTAGTTGGGACCCACTTACAGCTCTGGGCCCACCTGCAGTTGCAGGGCCTGCTCCTTTGTAGTTACACCCCTGGCTCTGTGCTACTGCGCTGCCAGGGGTCATCTTGCACCTGGGCTAAAGCCTGGAACACACTTTCAATTATGATTGGCTAATCACTGAAAAATGTTACCACCTCCATATAGTATGAGGCTGGGAAGACACTTGGCAGTGTGTGAAAGGTCGCATTTTCTGTCATGTGCGTTAGTGCACGTTCAGTGCATTTGCGTTTTTTCCCTTGCACATGCATTTTTCTTGCATTGTAATTAGTTTGCGGTTCGCATATACAAAACACATATGCATTTTGTATGCGTTTTGCATGCGTTTTTTAATATGCATTTTATGCAAATCACTAGGAAGTCAATAGGAAGCGGAAATACATCATCAAACTTGTTTTTTTTTTGTTTGTTTTTGTTTCTTAAACACATAAAAATGCATGCAAAATGCACTAAAATGCAATACCTCTGCGTCACCATTGATTTTCATTATGTGCGTTTTTGGAAAATATGCGACAAACCCAGTGTTTTTCAAAACGCACATTGCAAAACGCAAGTAGATGCCTTTTGACATGTGGCCCATTGACTTGCATTATGTGCGTTTTTGCTGCGTTTTCCGCAACGCTTGCGTTTCTGCTTAGTGTGTTCCCAGCCTAAGGCCTGGAACCCACTGAAATCCGAAAAAGCAAAACGCAACCGCTAGCGTTTTGTCTGAGCGGTTTGCAAGCGGATTCATGCACGTTTTCGGTCGCGTTTTGCAACAGTGTATTTTTTTTGCTCAGCGGTTGTGTAGCGTTTTGCATTTCGCGTTTTTATCCTGATTGGTCCTCTGAATTATTTTTAATTTTGTTACAGTGTGCTGAACCGCAAAACGCTAGCAAAACCGCTCAGTTTAGGTTTTGCTGAGCGTTTCTGCTAGCGTTTCAATACTTTACATTGAAGCGCTAACACTCCCAAAATGCTGCAGGTCCTGCGTTTGCGTTTCTGGGAAACGCAAACGCTCCTGTGGAAGTTGCCCCATCCATTAACATCAGCTGAGCGTTTTGGCAAAACGCTAGCGTATCGCAGCGCTGCCAAAATGCTCAAAAAAACGCTCTTGTGGGTTCCAGCCCTAATGCTACGTACACACATGCGACAACGATCGTTCGTTGAGGACGACGAACGAACTTTTAATTGATGAAAGAACAACCTAAGTAAAGTTAGTTTTAAAAGGTGTGTAACGATCTGATCGTTAGAACGAACGTTACATCACGTAAAGCAACTATTGCGCCTGCGCATAAAAATGAGAAGTTTCATGGAGAAATTGTGATATGCGCATGTCAAGCCTAGTACGAACGACCGTTTCCAACGATGTACTACTTTTGCAAACGATCGTCGTTGGTTAAAATCCGCCGAGACAGAACTTTCTTTTGGAGCGATTTGGCTCGTTCGTCGTTTGCCTTAATAGTCGTTGGTTCGTTTTTTGTAACGATCGTCGTTGGTAAAGATCGGGGAACGATCGTTACAAACGACTATAGTCGCATGTGTGTACGCACCTTAAGGGTTTACCTACACAATGGGCTCTATTCCCAAAACTTATCATAAATGACTTATTTATCACCTAATTGAAAAAATTACCTTTCAGCACATTTACAAAATAATCACTCAAAGTAAGTTGTTCCTGATTCTCTATTCGCAATCGCTAGCGTTTTGTATGAGCGTTTTGTAAGAGATTTCATGAGCGTTTTCTGTCGATTTGGCTAGCGATTTTAAAACGTGTAAGCATTTTGCCAGCAATTGTGTAGCGATTTTGGTTTTTAATTCTGATTGGTCCTTTCAATAAATTTGATTTTTTTTTACAGTGTGCAGTAATTTTACAACGCTAGCAAAATCGCTCTGTGTAGGTTTTGACGAGCGATTATGCCAGTGTTTATATACTTTCATTGCAGAAATGTTAATGCTAAACGCTAAAAATGCTGCACGTCCTGCTTTTGCAATTTTGGTAATCGCAATCGCTCCAGTGGAATTTGGCCCATCCATTAACATTAGCTGAGCATTTAGGGAAATCGCTAGCGTTTTGAATCGCTCCCTAAATGCTCACAAAATCGCTTTAGTGGGTTCCAGCCCTAATATATGGAGGTGGTAAAATTGGTCAGGGATTGGGCAATCATAATTGAATGTGTGTACCAGGCTTTATTTGTACTGCTTAGTAGAAGCAGTAGAGTGTTGTACCTTGTTAGCCATCAGTCTGATGGAGGCTTCATAGCCGAAAGCGCACTGCTTTAATCTCTTTTACTTACTTAACTTTGTTCTAAGTTAGCCAATAAATAGTATCATTTTTATGGCTTAACAATTATTTGATGCTGTTGTTACAGACCTCATTACTCAGTTTTGGGACAAGTTGCAGAAACGGATATCTACAGAGACGCAGAAGAAAATAACTTGGTAATTGTTTTTACTAATAGTGCTCCAGAAATTGCCAGTGCTATATGAATGCCTAATAATAATAATAATAATAATAATAATAATAATAATAATAATAATAATAATAATACTGTACCCATAACGTTAACTTTACCACTGAGGGGCTTTACCCCTTGAGCACCAGAGCAATTTTCACCTTTCAGCGCACCTTCCATTCATTTGTCTATAACTTTATCATTACTTATCACAATGAAATAAACTATATCTTGTTTTTTTCGCCACCAATTAGGCTTTCTTTAGGTGGGACATTATGCCAAGAATTATTTTATTTTAAATGTGTTTTAATGGGAAAATAGGAAAAAATGTGGGGAAAAAATTGATTTTTCAGTTTTCGGCCTTTATAGTTTTTAAATAATGCATGCTACTGTAATTAAAACCCATGAAATGTATTTGCCAATTTGTCCCGGTTATAAAACCGTTTAAATTATGTCCCTATTACAATGTTTGGCGCCAATATTTTATTTGGAAATAAAGGTGCATTTTTTCAGTTTTGCGTCCATCCCTAATTACAAGCCCATAGTTTATAAAGTAACAGTGTTATACCCTCTTGACATAAATATTTAAAAAGTTCAGTCTCTAAAGTAACTATTTATGTATTTTCTTTAATTGTATTTTTTTGTTTTAATTACCAAAAAAAAAAATTGGGGAGTGTGGGAGGTAATGAGTTAATTTTTAATGTTTAACTAATGTATTTGTATATGAAAAATGCTTTAGGGTGTAGTTTTACTATTTGGCCACAAGATGGCCACAGTGAGTTTTTATTTATGCGACCTGCAAGCGTACAGGAAGTTCAGGGAGGCTGGGCAAGTTTGTTTTTTTTCACAATGATCGCGCTGCTTCTCGTAGAAGCAGCTGATCATTGCGGGGGGCTTAGATCAACGAACGGGAAAGGTTTTTCCCGTTCATTGATCTCCGGGCGAGCAAGCGGCGGCGTGCACGAGCGCGGGGGCGCGCGGACGAGTGAGCGGGAACGCGGACAGCAGCGGGAGCGGCGTCAGGTACGGATTTCTCCGTCCCTTGGTGGTAACAGGGTGGAAAAAGGGACGGAGAAATCCGTACAACTGGGGGTAAAGTGGTTAAACAACTGCACCCCTTACCTGGGTCAGACTAAATCAGAGTGGTGTTTGCTGAAGGGTTTGTAAATCAGCAGTTAGGGCTGGTGCACACCAAAAAGCACTAGTATAATTGCAAATGCTCACTCATCGCTTTTTTAAGTGATTTTTCTAGGTGTGTGCCTAGCAATTTTTTAATTATGCAGAGCAATTTTTAAAGCATTTTGGTGTAGCGTTTATTTTTTGTTACAGTGGAGTTGTATCTGGTTCTGCAACAAAAATGCTTGGAAAATTGCTCTGATCTAGCGTTTTCTTAAAGGGGGGGCAGATGGGACAAAAAGACATGTTCTCTGCCTAATGGCATGCCTCTGTGTCCCCACACCGCTGCTTTGAGTCCCCCCCCCCATCCGCGCGCCACGATATGCCCCCCTGGGATTGTCGCCATCTTGGAGGTAAACACAGGGGAGTGGCATTCCTTGTTCAAAAAAGCCCGCCAGGGGCGTCCCTACAGGGTTTCCAGCTCTCTCACCCTGCCGGCCGCTCCCACGCCTCCCTGCATGCTGTGAATGAGAGAATTAATCCTCATCCCAGCGTCGTGATCCAGAGGTGACGAAAGTGAAAGCGGGCCAGTGCGGCCCACGGGAATGGCAGTTTTGAAGGCTACCTGATCCGCTCAACCCCCCCCGGATCAGATAGCCTACTTTTTTAAATTTTATGAACCCACCTCGGGCTCTCTTTAACATTGAGGCAGAATAGCTTCAGAAATCAGCAGAAATGCTGCAGGACCCGTGTTTGCGTTTTAGAGAAAATAACATCGCCTTGGTGTAATCCATTCCATTTAAATACATTAGCCAAGTGCTTTTAAAAGTGCTGGTGTTTTTAAAAGTGCTCAGAAGCGCTCTTGATGTGCACTAACCCTTACATGCAGTATTGGACTGGGCTGGAAAAATTTGCCTGTGGCCAGATGGGTCATTTTTTTTTGAGCAGAGAAATCTGATCTTGATCAAAACATTGGAAAGATTTAGCCTACAGGCGGCGCCGGCTATTGGCTGACAACCGGCTCACTGGCCGCCCAATGTGCCCCCACTTTTCTCCCTCCCTCTGCAGAGAATGAGAAGAAACTCACCAGGTCCCGACGTTCCATTGTGACATCTCTCCACAGCAGCGCCCTCCTCTCCTTGGTAACAGCAGTGTCATGTGATGCGCCAGTACATACATGCGTCACATGACATATGCCGCTTTTCCCAATGAGATGAAGCTGGGCACGTGGAGAGATGTCATGCTGGGAAATTAGGACCCGGCGAAATACTCCCCATTAACACTCCGCTCGCCACTCTGCAGAGGGAGGGAACAAATGAACACATTAACTGCCACTGTATACTGGGCTGAGGACTAGACACAAGGGGGGAGGGGACACATCCGATTACCTATGGAGGGGCACATAAGACTATACAGTGGTGGCACATCAGGCTACTTGTCTTTGGTAATATCTTACCTTACCTTGTGTGGTTTTATAAGAAAAGGAAAATATGAAAAGGGGTGTGACTTGGGGTGTGTGGTCTGCGTTAAGGGGCAGAGATTAGTTTACATGCCTACAGGCCTTGCATAGGCTTATGATCATGTTTTCTGACCATTTCAAAAAGAGATCAAATAAAACATAAAACACTTAGTTCTATAATATATATATATTCTTTATTTTTTATTTTCCAATACATCCAATCGGATTTAAAAAAACAAACAAACAAACGAACATAAAAATTGATTTTAAAAAATTGAAATTATTTTTTTTATTTCTTATACTATTGTTTTTCTTAAAAAAAAAATGGAAAATCAATTTTTATTGTATCGTATGTGTGGCCACATTTACAGATATCTGAAGCTGTTTTCTTCTTCCAGGCCAAAGAGATTCCTGGTGTGAAGATCTTTCGGTCGAGCTCGCCAATTTATTTTGCCAACGCAGAGCTTTTCGCTAAAGCACTGAAGATGAAGGTAAAGGATGTCCCCAACTTTAACTAAACTTGACAACACACTCCCACCCACTGTGTGGGTAAAATCTGCTGACTGCTTTAGCTAGGATGAGAGTCACATGACCTGAACCATGACCCTGCTCAGTGAAGTGCTGCCTCTCAGACGGGAAGTACGTCACTGAAGTTTTGTTGCTCTGCGCCTGAAGGCCGCAACCGCGTTCCAGTGCCGCGTTGCTAAATCTAGACTTGCATTGCTGCATAATCCATTTGGTAGACACAAATCTTGTGGCAACGCACTGTAGTTTGTGACGGCCTTGCATCAATTTTGCTACTTCTGACTCACCGCACTGCATCGCCATAGCGTATACATAGCTCCCAACCTAGAGTTAAAAAAAAAAGACAGCATCCTAACCCCACTTCCTTTCCCAGCACAGTAGGGATCAGATTGTTGCCTCCTCTAAGGACAGTTAGGCTAGGTCCACACTAGGCACGGTTTCAGGACGGACACTGCAGTCCGGGATCAGGGGAAGATTAGGGGAAGTACCACCGGACTGCAAACTGATCAAAGTGCATCAGTTTTGCATCAGTTTCCGTTTAGTTTTTCACGGACAGAAAACGTCTCTATCATTAGGAAGGAGTGGGAGGATTTTTTGGGCCAATAATAAATGTCAGGCTATCCGTTTTCTCATCAGTTTTTGTTGCTATTTTGCCTGTGGAACTGGAGATGCGTTTTCTCATTGCTTTTCACTACCCATCCGTGTATCCGTGGTCCGTGAAAATGCAGCAGATCTGGACCTTCCGTTCAGGTTTTGAAAGCGGGTCCCCGCAAACGCAGACGGATCCGTTTTTTTCTTGGGTGAGGACGGCTGCTATTTTTAACATTAGTATCCGGGACTCCATTTTTCATCAGGGCTGAAAAACGCAGCCACGGATACGTTTCCGGATCTAGTGTGGACTAGCCCTTAGTGAAGTGATTGCAAGAATAACATTATAAGCTCCTCTGAGGACTAGGCGAGCGCACATTCGGTGAGTGACAGGCAGCTCAGAGATCACTGTAAATGTGCTTTCCCTGCCCCTTCATCTCTTCAGTGCCAGATCCGGTTGTTAGTAGCCACCCTCTGCTACGTGCAAACTGTGTAGCAGGGTGAATGTTTGGCAGGCTCACTGTTACTACCACCCTGCTGCCCACAGCCTGCCCCTTGCTTTCCTTGTGCCCTAGGCCATGGCCTATGAGGCCTTACCTGAAATCCGACCATGAGTGTAATGGCTAACAGTTCTGTCTCTGACAGAGGAGACCAGGGTTCTTATCTTGTCTCTTCCTAGTCAGTAAGCCAGCACCTATACAGTAAAGGAGTCCTTGGGCAAGACTCCCTAACACTGCTACTGCCTACCGAGCGTGCCCTAGTGACTGCAGTTCAAACGCTTTTGAGTCCATCAGGAGAAAAGCACAATATAAATGTTCTGTGCAGGGGTGTTCCTAGCCCCAAAGAACAGCAGCACGTGCCCCGGATCTATTCTGGAGTGCCCCAGATGTCCCCGGGCAGAGTCAGCTGTGGTGCCTCAATGGGCATGCTGGGTGCTGAGGTGCCATGCTGGGTGCTGTGATGCCTTTATGGGGGCATGCAGGGAGCTGTGGTTCTTCTATAGGGGCATGCTGGGAGCTGTGGTTCTTCTATGTTAAGCTTGGGGGTGTAATCTCCACAGTCAGCATACAACACATAAGCTGACGTGAAGGAGGTACACACACCAGCACAAGGGATCAGGATATCCCCAGTTTAGTGGAGGAGAGGACTGACTCCAATAGGAGATTGTGGTGCACAGAGCCGGTGCAGATCTGAACAGCCACAAACACTTTCGTAATAACGTCTCAGCGCAAAGTAGCGCTGAGCGCATAAACCAGGACTGAGGAGATCAGGACAGGTAGACAGAATGAACGCTTGCTAGCTAGCGATTACTTAGCGACAGCAAGCGTCCAAAACCAGACAGACTGGAATGAGGCAGCCAATGCGTTGCGGCGATGGCGTGCCTCACAAAGACAGGACAGGAGAGACAGGAAATAGCAGGATCGAGATAGATGAACGTAACACAGATAAATATACAATAAGTATGTTTTCCTAGCGTATTACAATTACAGCTATCAATGAAACTATTCGTAACGTCTGACTAACATATGTATATATTGGCAATGAACCGATATATGACATAAGCAGGAACTCTGACTAAGACTGAAGTAATACAGGGAACAGGACTCAGAAGGATTCGCTATCTCTTCGCAGAGATGAACGCAATCCACAAACAGGACCAGGAACAGGATTCAGAAGGATTTGTTATCTCTTCGCAGAGATGAACGCAATCCACAAACAGGACCAGGAACAGGATAACTAGCTCAGCACGGGTGTTCACGATACGCGCAAACTACCAAAACGTGCTGGAAAACTGACTAACTGAACACAGGAAATAAACAGTTCGTGTACGTATATATCAGCGACACTGATATATTAACGTAACACGAATACAAGGAAAATAACAAAATGCGCAAGTATGCGTATATATTGGCGATGAACCAATATATGACACAAGACAAGCAAGTAGCAACTTCTAGAACAAGAGCAGAACTAGGAGGACTCGCTGACCCCTTCGCAGGAGTCAGCGCAGTCCACACGGACCAGGAACGAGGTGGGGCACGAGCAGAGTAACAGATAGAGTCTGAAACTATGATAGCCCATGAGGCATTGCAGGAAGCAGTTCTTTATACTGAGGTCATCCAATGGGAGCAGACCTGCAGATTCCCACACAAGTGAATGGTAATTAATCACAGGCTGATAGCAGGAAAAGGCAGACAATGATATGCAGCCTGCAGGAAAGGGACCGCCCCTCCACTGCAGCAGACAATGTTTGTTTACACAAAAGCATATTAAACTGTCATTAACTTCAGAGCGACTGCAGATGGAATCAGCAACTAGTTTAAGTGCAAACCAAACTATGCAAGCAAATGCATGTAATGACATTAGAACTGCTTGGTTTGCAATACCACTGCAGTCAGCAGTAAACGCTGCAGAAGCGATCATAACATTCTATAGGGGCATGCTGGGAGCTGTGGTGTCTGAATGGGAGGCCCTTGGGAGCATGGGAGGGGGTCCACTAGAAGATCAGTGGCAGGCCAGCCCTCCAGGAGAAAGCCAATACTGCCTGCATAGAAGCCAGATAACTCTGCCTAGTGATGTTTAGGTTACACTGCCTATTTATATAATATGCTGCATTTTCTTTTAATTCATGGAGAAGGGGGCTTCATCCAACATTTTGCTGGGCAGGCCTACTCCTCCCATGACCACACCCACATTCTGATGCGTGGTCACACCCATTTTCAAGCTGGAGTGCCCAAAAAGGAGTCATCAGCCAGTATTAAAGAAAATAAGTGCTACTTACCGGGGGCTTCCTCCAACCCCAAGCTCCCAGCACGTCCCTCGCCTCAGCTCTCCCCGCAGCCGTTTGCTGCAGCTCCGTCCCGGTCCCCGGCGATGGCGTCAGGGTGACCTCCTGGGCTGTCAATCACCGCCAAGTGGGCCGGAGCAGACTGCAGAACTACTGTGCCTGCGGGATCCGCTCCAGCCCACGTGGCGGTGATTGACAGCGCCGCTCTCGCAGGCCTGATGACTCCTTTAATGGTGCCCCAGATCTCTCTCTGGTTCTGTGTTTTGTCTTGTCTCATTTGCTGTCCATAGGGTTCCTTATATTATGGAAATCCATGGAGTTCCTTTGTGCAGTTCAGGGAAATTATTAAGGCAGGAAACACACTTAGTAGAATGGACGGCAAAACATGCATGGCTGCACTGACCATGGAAGTCAATAGCTCTGCTTGGGAAATGCACGTCGTTAACTTTTTCTTATTTTTTCCTGTGATATTAAACCACACAGCTCTCTGATTACCCATGAAATGCGTGTTTGCAACTACATTGCTTTTTGCCCTATGTGAAATATTGTGGAACTAATGCAAAAAGTCATGTTCAGGAATCGCGATTGCAAATGCCAAGCCGCTACGGCCGAAACCCGGGAATCCTGGGAAAGAATGCCCCTGCAGGTGTGTTCCCTGCCTTACAAGGCCAGAGACAGCAATAAAAAAAACCTAACAAGTTCAAATCCAATTCCACAATATTTAAAATAAAAAATTATTTTTACTTGTGCAAAAAATGGCGTCCTATGTGGTGCACAAGCGACACATACACATTACAAAACCCTTTTAACCCAAATTTCAAAACCATGTCTGCAGATGGGAGCCCACGTGGACAAACTTATTGAGAAAAAGAAGAAAGCCGCTCAGAGGAGGAAGAAAGACGTGCAGAAGGTCATGAACCTGGCTAAAATGATACTCGCCAAAGCACAAAAGGTGAGGAACCGGGCTTTTCTCATCACGAAAGACCACTGCATATGTGACCTAATAAAACAGCTTAAAATGGGACGTCCGGTTTAAAACTAAAACCCACCCTATTCGCACAGGCAGCAGAAGTTATAGTGGAGTAGCGGGAATACATGTCTAAAAACTGAACACTTGCCAGAAAGTCTAGGTTTACTATACCCCCTTTATGAAAAACTGCCACGGCAGGTGCCTCATAGTGTGGCCTGAGAAGTATTTTGCTTCCACCTGTGCCACTAAGCCATCCTCCTATCACAGAGAGGTACTCTGCTTTTGCCTGTGCCACTGAGCCAGCCTATCACAGAGAGGTACCCTTCCTCCAACTGTGCAACTGAGCCAGCCTATCACAGAGAGGTACTCTGCTTCTACCTGTGCTACCTGTGTCACTGAGCTAGCCTAACACAGATAGGTACTCGCTCCTGCTTGTGCCATTGAGCTAGCCTTTCTCAGAGAGGTACTCTGCTTCTACCTGTGCCACTGAGCCAGCCTATCACAGAGAGGTACTCTGCTTCTACCTGTGCTACCTGTGTCACTGAGCTAGCCTAACACAGAGAGGTACTCGCTCCTGCTTGTGCCACTGAGCTAGCCTTTCTCAGAGAGGTACTCTGCTTCTACCCGTGCCACTGAGCCAGCCTGTCACAGAGAGGTACTCTGCTTCTACATGTGCCACTGAGCCAGCCTGTCACAGAGAGGTACTCTGCTTCAACCTGTGACACTGAGCCAGCCTATCACAGAGAGGTACTCTGCTTCTACCTGTGCCACTGAGCCAACCTATCACAGAGCTGTACTCTGCTTCTGCCTGTGCCACTGAGCCAGCCTGTCACAGAGAGGTACTCTGCTTCTGCCTGTGCCACTGAGCCAGCCTGTCACATAGAGGTACTCTGCTTCTACCTGTGCCACTGAGCCAGCCTGTCACAGAGAGGTACTCTGCTTCTACCTGCGCCACTGAGCCAGCCTGTCACAGAGAGGTACTCTGCTTCTACCTGTGCCACTGAGCCAGCATATCACAGAGAGGTACTCTACTTCTATCTGTGCCACTGAGCCAGCCTGTCACAGAGAGGTACTCTACTTCTACCTTTGTCAATCAGCCAGCCTATCTCAGAGAAGTACTCTGCTCCTGCTTGTGCCACTGAGCCAGCCTATCTCAAAGGGCTACTCTGCTTCTACCTATACCACTGAGCCAGCCTGTCTCAGAGAGGAGAGGTGTAGAGAGAATTAGTGCAGTGCCAGCTACAATATGTTGCATTCCAGAGCTACCACTGCGCTTCCTTGCTACATAAAGGAAACCAACTCAAGAACGCGCACGGCCTGCACCACACATTCACAGTGGCTGTCAACTCTCCAAGTCCCCCGGCTGAAAGAGGGGCTCTGCGGGGGACTGGAGCATCGTGGACTGTTAGCGTGGGCACAGGATGGCTGTAGGGTGCTGCTAGAAGCCCCAGGTAAGTTAAACTGTATTTTCTTCTTTTTGAGGGGGCTTTAGGTTCACTTTTATGAAGTAATCAGCTGTTGCTGCATTGTGTATATATAACAAAAAGTGAACAGTCATTAGAAATTGTAATAGTAATTGTCACTTTGGCTCTTTTTCACTTTGAAATTTACAGCAGAGGTCTAAGTTTTGTGGGTTTCAGTAAATGTCTGCAGATCTACTGTGAAGCCTGGTAGCATTGCTCTGGTTAGGATGTGCCTACTGTTATGGGAATTACCACAAGCCAGTTTGAGGCAGCTATACTTTATCATAAGTTGGTGCCAAAACAGACTTTCAAGTACTTTCCAAACTAGGTCAAGGTGTTCATTAGCTGTGCTTAGTGGCTATGCATGATTTCATGAATAAACACTATCCTGATCTTCAGATAGAACAGAGCTTGTGCCGTTGCCAGTTAAATGTGCTTACATGAAATGTGATCTTTTCCTTCCATATTTTCCTGTCAAGGGAACCGCTTTGGATTTTCTGACCAATGCCGAAGGGGTCATCGGAAGTCTTAGGACCATCAGTGAGTCCGTCCCGCACACGCCGCCCAGCCTCCGCTCCCTGGGCCTGGAGAGACTCGAATTCAGGACTTTAATCTTGGACTTCTCATCTGTCAGCTTCATCGATACGGTCGGAACAAAAATGTTAAAAATCGTGAGTGTGATCAGGCTGGGGTGACAGTCTACAAGTGAGGCCCCTGTCTCTAATGGGCACCAGCGTTTTTTTTTTATTTTACTTTTTCTAATCTTACTTTTGCAGCTCGCCAGCTCCTATTCTACAGGTCAGTGGTAGGGAGGGGCTTTTAAGAGCGTTACCTGCAGGTGGCGCCCCCTGCTGGTCACATGGTCTCCGATTGTGTACAGCTGAGCTCTCTCTCCTGTCTATGGCTGGATTTTTCAGCTTTTGCTGGATTTAGTACTGCAGACACAGGTGTAAGTATTTGCATCATGGGCGTCTGCAGAATATTTTCCAAGGGCGGGGGGGGCAAAAAGGGGGTGGGGGGGAGAGCAATGAGTCACGCTGAAATACAGGGGAGAAAGTTGTGCGCAGGAATTAGATTGAGAGTGCCTTCGACACAGGTTCCCCCCAGTTTAGGTAGTGACAGGTTCCCCCCAGTTTAGGTAGTGACAGGGACCCCCAGTTTATGTATTGACAGGGACCCCCAGTCTATATAGTAACATGTGCCCCCCAATTTAGGTAGTGACAGGTGACCCCCAGTGTATGTAGTGAAAGGGACCGCCAGTATAGGTAGTGACAGGTGCCCCCGAGTATGTAGTGACAGGTGCCCCCGAGTATGTAGTGACAGGTGCCCCCGAGTATGTAGTGACAGGGACCCCCAGTTTATGTAGTGACAGGGACCCCCAGTTTATGTAGTGACAGGGACCCCCAGTTTATGTAGTGACAGGGACCCCCAGTTTATGTAGTGACAAGGACCCCCAGTTTAGTGACAGGGACCCCCAGTTTAGTGACAGGGACCCCCAGTTTAGTGACAGGGACCCCCAGTTTAGGTAGTGACAGGTGCCCCCCAGTTTAGGTAGTGACAGGTGCCCCCCAGTTTAGGTAGTGACAGGTGCCTGCCAGTGTATGTAGTGAGAGGTGTCCCCAGTTTAGGTAGTGATAGGTGCCCCTGAGTGTATGTAGTGACAGAAACCCCCAGTTTATGTAGTGACAGGACCCCCCAGTTTATGTAGTGACAGGACCCCCGGGTTTATGCAGTGACAGCAACCCCCAGTTTAGGTAGTAACATGTGCCCCCTAGTTTAAGTGGTGACAGGAGCCCACAGTGTAGGTAGTGACAGGGCCTCCCCACTCACTGTAGTGACAGCAGCAGCCCAGCGTCAGTCCTCAGAATCAGCCGGCGACCAGTAAGAGTGAAAGGCACGATACTCCGTGGACACCGTGCTGAATATGCGGAAGTGATGTCACTTCCCCATATCAGTGTGGTGTCTGTGAGGTCATAGCGCCTGCACTGGCTGGTCGCCGGCTGATCGGAAGTCTGATGCTGGGCTGCCTGCTGTGGGGGAGGCTGGGAGGGGGGGACAGGTGCCCCAATTTGCTCAACGTGGGGACGCCATGATTTGCATCTTTTTATTGGCTGACAGACCAATTTAAATGGCAAGTTGCTGTCTTGGATTGAGCATACACTTCTTGTGATTGGCAATCGTGTCCTGGAGAGGGCTGAAACTTATTGATGGCTATGATTTAACTCAGGTATCTGATTGGAGAGAGCTCTGGTGGGTGCCATAAACCGCAGGCCAATTCCTGATCAATTTCAGCATGAAATCGGTCGGGAATCGGCCTTGTGATGTTGCCTTGCCGCCCCCAGTGCTGTCCCCTTAGTGTAAAAAGTCCCCCCCCCCCCCTCCGGTGCCCTGAGCATAAATACTTTATCTGTCGGTGTCCGCCTCTGTCTCCACGCTCTTCCTCACACACGCGCCCCACGTGGTTGACGGCGTATATGCGGCCGCATGTGTCGTCATACATGCGCCCACGTTATGTCAGCAACTACGTGGGGCACATGTGTGTGAGGAAGAGCCTGGAGACATCGGCAGACACCGACAGGTAAAGTATCCATGCTCAGGGCAACAGGGGGAACATTTTACACTAGGGGAGACAGTGGCGGGGGTTCCGTCGTGTTCATCGTTCATCCCAATATCGCACATCGTTACCGCCACACACACAATCGAGCAAGTCGTCCCTACATCTTGCAGCACGTCTGATCGATACATGTGACCAATTTCGGCTTGAAATACTCACATCATCCATCGGACATTATTATTTTATTATTATTTATTGGATTTATTTAGCGCCAACATATTACACAGCGCTGTACAATAAATAGGATTACAGACAATGATACCGGGGGTGACAGCGCAATACAGGTAGTAGACAATAGATACAACAATACAGGTAATAAGCAATAAAATACACAACATCATACAGGTAGTAATACAATGCCAGATCATACACCGGAGTGGTAGTGCTAATAATACAGGTTCACATATTCTGATTAGAGTGCACAATCAAGTACGATACACAAGGGGAGAGGGCCCTGCCAAAGGCTTACAAACTAGAGGGAGGGGTGGTGACACGAAAGGAGGGGGTGCATCAAGAAGTTCTTGGCAGAGAGAGTTAGGGCAGTGTTGAGTTGATGTAGGCCTCCTTGAAGAAGTGAGTTTTGAGTGCTTTTTTTTGAAGGTGTTGAAGGGGACAAGCCTGATGGGCAGTGGGAGAAAGTTTCACAGGATGGGGGCAGCTGTAGTGAAGTCCTGTAGTTGAGCATGGGAGTGCGAGATGCGTGGAGTGATTAGGAAGAGGTTGTTGGAAGAGCGAAGTGGGCAGCCATCTGCTGACCAGGTTAGAGATGTAGGACGGGCAGGACTTGTGTATAGATTTGTTTGCCAAACATAGTATCTTGAAGCTGATTCTGAATCTAATTGGAAGCCAGTGAAGGGATTTGCAAAGAGGAGTCGTGGAGACAGATTAGTAGATTAGTCTGGCCGCTGCATTCATGATGAATTGTAGGGGAGCGATGCGGTTTTGAGGAAGGCCTAACAGGAGAGTGCTGCAGTAGTCTAGGCGGGAGATGATGAGGGCATGGACAAGAAGCCTGGTAGTGTCTGGGGTCAGGTAAGGCCTAGTCTTGGAGATGTTGCGTAAATGAAAATTGCAGGCAGCAACAATTTTTCATCCATTTCGACTAATAATCTAATCGGATGGTCGATCGGCTGCCAAGTTGCCTGATGTATGGCCACCTTTACTGTGCAGCACTGGGGTCCAGGGGTCAATTTTCATCAATGCCAATATCTGCATAGAATAGGCAAAAAAATAACGAAATAAGTGGCCATCTTTGTGAAACTCGAAGAATTATTCCTTAACGGGGGACAGGGCCTCCAAAACCATTTATCACCAACAAACATACAATATCCTTATCTAGATGTTTTAAAGACAATACACATTTTCTGCCTTCCATTTAAACAATTAACTTCTGCATAATGTTCCATTTGGCTTTTTAGGTATCACATATTAGATTTGGCATAGTCCCGACTCCCGAAGAAGTAGCAGACACCACGAAACGTGTAGTCTGAGTTCTTAATAAAATTTCTGAAATAATTGGTTTTGCCTTTGGAGATCTGATAGAGAATTAGACAGTGTTTCGTTCACCCCCTACCTTGTTCTATTTGGCTAAAATGATTATATGTACATACATGGAGGTATTACTGAATAAGTGTGTGCTGTATTTCTGCTACAGCAAAATAATTAAAAGACCTCATTTGCATTTGTTTTTCTGTTTTTCAGGTTTTTGAAGAATTTCGGGAGATTGAAGTTGATGTCTACATTGCAAACTGTCCGTGTAAGTTGGTTTTGAGTGCACTCTACACTGGCAAAGAGTTCTGTTATTATTAACACTAATGAGAATTTCATAACATACGTATATAGGCAAAGGAGAGTATTCTATATTGCTAGAGGGATCTGCTCCATCTATAATCCTGGGCCATTGCTAGGGTGCTCAAAAATCCTAGGCACCAATTATGGGGTGTATGTGCAGTGTTTGTACCAAAAAGTAGGTGTGGCTGAACAGATTGTGGGCAGAGCCTAATAATAGACATGACTTAAAAGAACACTGGCCCATGAGTGAGCAAACATTTCCTGCTCCTTGTGCTACAGTACAACACATGCTCCTAAAGGCTCGACTTAAGTCAAGTTGTAATCAAATGTGTGTAAAGCCCCCAACCTGAACAATATGCTCAGACTCACCCGGTGGATAGGCTCACCCGACAGGCATACCTCCCAACTTTTTGAGATGAGAAAGAGGGACGCTTAAGCCACACCCCTGATCACGCCCCTAGTCACGCATATCATAAAGATTTCATAAGAAAAATATGTTTTATAATTTAAGCCACGCTGGTCCTTTCTATCTTGGTTCATTTTCCTTCATATTAATATTTTAAAATTAGAAATATGTCTGTTTAAGGGATGTGAATAAAGTTTAGAGTCAAACCCCTTATTTTTAGTAGAGAAATACATATATTTACATAGAAAGAGGGACAAAGTCCTGAAAGAGGGACTGTCCCTCCAAAAGAGGGACAGTTGGGAGCTATGCGACGGGTGCTCCCCTGCCAACCGTGTGAAGTCACGCACCACTCCATCATCCCTACGCCCCCCCTCCCCCCATAGCGTTGTCAGTGTCTGTACTGGCCAGCCCAGCGATGTTTCCCGAGGGCATGGTGCTCCTGGGGGAGTCTGCTTCCCTCGCTAACCACCTCTTTCTCAGTGGCGTAGCTAAGGAGCTGTGGGCCTTAATGCAAGTTTTACATTGGGGCCCCCCAAGCACTCGAAACATAACAATTGATACTGTGCACCAAAACCTGCCAATGGCCACTACAGTGTCAGAGGTGCAAGAAGGGGACGTGGAGCAATTTGTTAATGATTACCACTATTCAAAGTATCTATAGAAGTGATTATTACCAGCACAGGACCAATAGAGAGCTAATACTGTAGTTGAGGGAGGGCCCCTATGTGGTCGCAACCTCTGCAACCCCTATTTCTACGCCCCTGCTCTTTCTCCTGTCCTTTAACCTCCATGGCGGTAACCCCGAACGTAGTTCGGGGTAAGCCGCGCAGGAGGTTTTCTCCGGCCTTGATTTGTTGAATTTTTTTTTGCTGCACGCAGCTAGCACTTTGCTAGCTGCGTCAGCACACCGATCGCCGCCGCCCCGCGCTCGATTGCCGCTATCCGTCGCGCCGCGCACCCCCCCCCCAGACCCCATGCGCTGCCTGGCCAATCAGTGCCAGGCAGCGCTGAGGGGTGGTTCGGGACTCCCAATGACGTCCCGATGTCGGGAAGCCCTCCAGGAAATCCCGTTCCTTGAACGGGATTTCCTGATCGGAGATCGCCAAAGGCGATCGAAGCGGGGGGTGGGGGGGGGGATGCCGCTGAGCAGCGGCTATCGTGTAGCGAGCCCCGGGCTCGCTACATGATATAAGGAAAAAAAAAAGAAAAAAAAACTGCTGCGCTGCCTCCTGGCGGAATTTTTTATACCGCCAGGGGGGTTAATACTCTGTGCCAGGGGAATTGCTAGAATCCTAAGAGTTCAGGGCCACCTTTGGGCACGCCAGACAAAAAATGGGTGTGACCATGCACCAGATTGTGGGTGTGGCCATGTGTGGAGTCAAATTTACATGAACTTAACAGCGGTTTTAGTAGGCCTGCCCAGTAAAATGTTGGATAAAGCCCCCCCTCTCCATTAATACAGAAAATGCAGCATATCACATAAATAGGCAGTGTCACTTAAACATAACTAGGCAGAGTTACCTGGCTTCTGTGCTGGCTGGTCTGGCTTTCTGCTGGGTGAGCTGGCCTGCTGCCAGGTTGTCTGATCGTTCCCCCATAGCGTTCCCTGACCTTCTAGTGGACCCCCTCCCATGCTTCCACAGACCCCCTATTGAGGCATCACAACTCCCAGCATGAACAACCACAGCTTCCTGCATGCACCCATAAATGCACCACAGCATCCATCATGGCATCACAGCACCCAATGTGTCCACATTGAGTCACCATAGCACCTAGTATACATTGTTGTGTGCTGTGGTGCCATTATGGGTGCTATGGTGTCATGCTGTGGGTGCTATGGTGCCTCTATGGGACATGCTGGGTACTGTAATGCCATGCTGGGTGCTGCCGTACCATATTAGGTGCTGTGTAGTGCCATGCTGGGTACTGTGTGGTGCCATGCTGGGTGCTGTGCAGAGCCGGATTAAGGCTAAATGGGGCCCTAAGCAAAGTAACTGATTTGGGCCCCCCCATCATGTCGTAATAGAATCAGAAGATGCAGCTGCACAGCAACATGCAGAGATGAATGGCTGGGACATTTGCACTCAGGGGCTGGGGCACCCCTGTGAAGAGGGCGCCAGATATCACAGCAGCAGCACTTTCCCTCTGCATCTCCAGCCTGGCAATAGCAGAAAGCTCTGGACACCACAAAACCGGAAGCCGTTCCCCAGACAGAATTACATAACCACCCCCACCACCGAACAACCGATTTCCTCCCAAACTAGACAGCCACCATGCAGCCTCCATCCCAGTGAATATGATAGTCCAGCAGAGAAGGCAGCCGCAGCGGGGGAGAATGACAGCACCAGATGACTCACATTCACCTATTGCGATACAAGCAATAGAGGTCCCATCATCCGGAGCCCATCTGTCTCCTCTAGAGTGCTGCCGCTCTGTTACTACTACTATTACTACTTCCTACTTCCTGTCTGATCTGAGAATCAGGAAGTTCAGAGCGAGTGGCTGCACTGTAGAAGAGACAGATGGGTTTCAGATGACGGGATCTCTATCACTTGGATCATGGATAGGTAAGTGAGAGTTTGCCATCTGCTGCTATCATTCTTGCTGCAGCTGTGGTTCTCAGTGGGAAGGGGGGGCGGAGTGGGCAGCGGCAGAGCGCACAGTAGCAGGCGGGGGACCTAGGAGGAGAGCCTGGCTCTGAAGACAATCAGCAGCGCACGGCATCATTTGGTAAGACAAGACAAATAACATTTACATCGCAATTTTCTCCTGGTGGACTTAAAGCGCCAGAGCTGCAGCCACTAGGCCGCGCCGTATAGGCCGTAGCAGTGTTAGAGAGACTTACCTAAGGTCTCCTACTGAATAGGTGCTGGCTTACTGAACAGGCAGAGCCGAGATTCGAACCCTGGTCTCCTGTGTCAGAAGCAGAGCCCTTAAAGGGACTCCGAGCAGCGCCTGTGGGTATGCCTTTAAGCATACCCACAACTAATTAATTACATCCTCACACCTACCAGCATGATGTTTGGAATTATATCCCCCTGGGTTCCTTATATTTCATTGCATTGTGCTGAATCGAGTTGACGACTTTGGAGAAAAGTCATCCTGTGGCCACGATTTCGATCGCGAAAATAGCGAAAAATAAAAGGCATAGGGCGGCCGTTTATATATCATTGGAAAGGGGAGAAATAGAGCTTTAAAATGATATGCATCTTTCCATAGTTCCTGCACTGCTCAGAGTCCCTTTAACCATTATACAATCCAGCCACCGCTGACAGGATGGTGAGGGCTGGTTTATGTGCTGATGGGGCCCCTTTGACTCTGAATGGGGCCCCAAGCGACTGCTTTTGTTGCCTGGTCGGTAATCCGGCCCTGGTGCTGTGGTGCCACTACTCTGCCTGGGAGACATCTGGGACACCCCAGAATAGATGAGGGGCATGTGCCACTGATCTTTGGGTCTAGCAACGCCTCTGCTCTGTGCTACTGGAGGAGTCTCCTCCCCTCCCTAACCACCTCCTTCTTTTATCCTGTAAAACGCTGCACTCCCGGAAGGCTCTAAATCATTTTTTCTATTTCAGCGCCCGTGCTACGACAACTGGAGAACAGTAACTTCTTCAATGAACACGTCACCCCAGCCTCCATCTTTGCTTCAATTCACGATGCAGTTTCCTATATCTCCACTGGGCAGAGCAGCGAGTCCAGTTCACTTCAAGAGATAACAGCAATTTAATGTAGACTCTTTTACACAGCAGAATGACTAGGACTACTCCATCATGTTAATAATTCTCACATTCTATGGATAAGTCCTCGTTCACATCTCTTCAGCGCAGATGGCCGTGCGATCAGAACGCAACGCATGCGATCGCATGCCATCTGCGCCGCTGCGCTGCTGATCCCATCCATTGACAGTGATGAGATCAGCTCTGCGCTTGCGGGCAAAATGCAGGCAGCAGTACGCAAGCGCTTCCTAGCGCATCGTACTGCTGCGCAGCGCAGTAGATGTGAACGTTAGAAGGGCTGTCTATGCCCTTCTGCCGTTCCTGCGTTTTAGCATATGTGCTTCCAAATGCGCACAGAAGCGCGTATGATGTGAACGAGGCCTAACACTGCATCTCCTCCACAATATACTCTGTGGTGCTGGAGGACTCTGCTCCTCCCATTATCTAAGGGCTCGTTTCCACTATTGCGGTGCGAATTGCCGCGGTAAAAAATTTGCATGCGGATGCAAATTCCACATGCGGGTGTATGCGAATTTTCATGCGAATTCGCATGAAAATTCACATGAATGACGCTGTATGCGAATTTAACCATGGCAGTGGCGGTGTGCATTTACATTGCTTTCCATGCGAATTCGCATGAAAATTCGCATACCAAAGCCGCAGGCGATTTCCCTATAAAATACATTAACGGCGATTCGCATGCATTCCACTCACAGGCGAATTCTGCGGCTCTTTTGTGCGTTTTTTCACTACTGAAAAAAATGCACCTCAACAACGCTACAGTGGAAACAGGCCCATCCACTTGCATTACATGTGCGAATCCGCATGCGTTGGACGCATGCGGATTCGCGATAGTGGAAACGAGCCCTCACTCTTCTCTCCTGATATGCTCTGTACTGCTGGAGGACTCAGCTCCTCCCATTATCTAACTGTTCTCTCCTGATATGCTCTGTACTGCTGGAGGACTCTGCTCCTCTCACTATCTAATCATATTCTCCTGATACACTCTGTGCTGCTGGAGGACTCTGCTCCTCCCACTATTTAATTCTCCTTTCCTGATATACTCTGTGCTGCTGGAGTGCTCTCCTGATATACTCTGTGCTGCTGAAAGCCTCTGCTCCTCCTACTCTGTAACTACCCCTGATATACTCTCAGTGCTGCTTGAGGGCTCTGGCCCATCCCATTTCTTAAGGCCCATACACAGACAACTGAAATCAGTCAAAACCATTCCATATTGCTTTGAGAACATCTTTAAAGCGTATTCAGGTGCCCACTGCCGCGTCTGACCTATTTGGTACCCCAGAAATTCCAAACTGAATCCCCCCTCCCCCCCCCCCCCCCTTCCTCCGCAGACCTGCACAGAACATTGATACAAGACAATCCATTATTTAACTATAAAAAAAAATTTGAATTTCTTTATAATAAAATGACGCAAAAAGGAGCATTACAAATACTTTGCCCACTACAAGCATATGTTGGTTTTAATGTCGGCACATCCACTCTACAACTAACAACGGACCGTACCTCACTTGAAATTTGTAATTATGAAAGTATTAGATAGTATATTTGGATGTGTTTAAAGATAGACTTTAAGTTAATTGTTTAATAATTTTAATATAGTCTGATTATGCTAATCGTTTAAAGGGACACTTAAGTCAAACAAAAAAAATGAGTTTTACTCACCTATGGCTTCCAATAGCCCCCTGCAGCTGTCCGGTGCCCTCGCAGTCTCCCTCCGATCCTCCTGGCCTTGCCGGCAGCCACTTCCTGTTTCGGTGACAGGAGCTGACAGGCTGGAGACGCGAATGATTCTTCGCCTTCCCAGACACATTAGCACCCTCTATGCTGCTATATGGTATATGATATATGCTATAGCAGCATAGATGGCGCTATTGTGGCCAGGAACGCGAAGAATCACTCGCGTCCCCAGCCTGTCAGCTCCTGTCACCGAAACAGGAAGTGGCTGCTGGCGGGGCCAGGAGGATCGGAGGGAGACGGCGAGGGCACCGGACAGCTGCAGGGGGCTATTGGAAGCCCCAGGTGAGTAAAACTCATTTTTTTTTTTTGACTTAAGTGTCCCTTTAAGTTAACTCTAATAAAGTTTTTATTTTGGTTTGTAGTTGGTGTTGGATGTTTTTGTGTGTGTGTTTTTGTTTTTATTTTGTATCATTTCGGGTAAGGGGTCTCAAATGACCCTAGCAGCCCAACACCATGATGAGATGGGACAGTTGTATTGGCCTTACTCTGTATAAACTCCACATACACACATTAAGGTGCCTATAAATCTACAGATTTGGTTGCGATTGACCATCTGATTTGATAATTATCGAATCTGATGAAAATCGGTGCTGACAAAAGCATGCCCAATCGACATTTTGACCAATATCAATCGGACATGCTGCAAGATGTAAGCCAACAGGCTCGATCAGTGCGCGTCGGTACAGGCGTGCAATAATCGCAAACACCGCCCCCCTAGTATAAATGTATCCCCCGTGCTCCTTTATTATTACATTACCTCTTGACAACCACGTGGTTGACGGCCCAATTATGTGGTTGAGGAAAGGGGAAGGGGGGGGGGGGGGGGAAAGGCTGCGCATCCCTAAACACATGTTGCAATTGAATGGTTAATCGCACAGGCATACACCGCCTCTGCCAGACTGAAAAATGCATGCCCTGCATCCAAGACAAGTGCTAACATTTATTAAACTAGGAGGTACTTTAGCTTCCAATATGGTTTGCATGCAAAGTATATTATACTAGACACTTGCGCCACAGTGAGGCAGACCTCCGGAGAAGTGACCTAACCTAAATTTAAAACCTCTGGAGCAGCTAAGCAAGAAAATGTGTAACTTACATTTGGTAGAACAGCGAGGAGAACGCCAGCGCATACCACTAAGGCTGCATCTGAAATGACCACCAGCTCAGTGTGCAGCACCTATATAGACTCTCTGCACACTTCGCATTCAATTCAGATGCAAATCATATGCAAATCTGCTACTACTTATCATGCAAACAGGAAACTCAGGAGGAGGAGCTGGGAGCAGCTAACCTGACAGTTACATAGTTACAAAGTTAAGGAAAGGTGAGGGGGGGAAGGCTGTGCATCCCTAAACACATGTTGCAATTGAATGGTTAATCGCACAGGCATACACCGCCTCTGCCAGACTGAAAAAATGCATGCCCTGCATCCAAGACAAGTGCTAACATAACATTTATTAAACTAGGGGGTTCTTTAGCTTCCAATATGGTTTGCATGCAAAGTTTATTATACTCCTAGTTTAATAAATGTCAGCACTTGTCTTGGATGCAGGGCATGCATTTTTCAGTCTGGCAGAGGCGGTGTATGCCTGTGCGATTAACCATTCAATTGCAACATGTGTTTAGGGATGCGCAGCCGTCCCCCCCGCCCACCTTTCCTTAACTTTGTAACTATGTAACTGTCAGGTTAGCTGCTCCCAGCCCCTCCTCCTGAGTTTCCTGTTTGCATGATAAGTAGTAGCAGATTTGCATATGATTTGCATCTGAATTGAATGCGAAGTGTGCAGAGAGTCTATATAGGTGCTGCACACTGAGCTGGTGGTCATTTCAGATGCAGCCTTAGTGGTATGCGCTGGCGTTCTCCTCGCTGTTCTACCAAATGTAAGTTACACATTTTCTTGCTTAGCTGCTCCCGAGGTTTTAAATTTAGGTTAGGTCACTTGCCCGGAGGTCTGCCTCACCGTGGCGCAAGTGTCTAGTATAATATACTTTGCATGCAAACCATATTGGAAGCTAAAGTACCTCCTAGTTTAATAAATGTTAGCACTTGTCTTGGATGCAGGGCATGCATTTTTCAGTCTGGCAGAGGCGGTGTATGCCTGTGCGATTAACCATTCAATTGCAACATGTGTTTAGGGATGCGCACCCTTCCCCCCCCCGCCCACCGTTCCTTGACTCTGTAACTATGTAACTGTCGTAACTGTCAGGTTAGCTGCTCCCAGCCCCTCCTCCTGAGTTTCCTGTTTGCATGATAAGTAGTAGCAGATTTGCATCTGAATTGAATGCGAAGTGTGCAGAGTGTCTATATAGGTGCTGCACACTGAGCTGGTGGTCATTTCAGATGCAGCCTTAGTGGTATGCGCTGGCGTTCTCCTCGCTGTTCTACCAAATGTAAGTTACACATTTTCTTGCTTAGCTGCTCCCGAGGTTTTAAATTTAGGTTAGGTCACTTGCCCGGAGGTCTGCCTCACCGTGGCGCAAGTGTCTAGTATAATATACTTTGCATGCAAACCATATTGGAAGCTAAAGTACCTCCTAGTTTAATAAATGTTAGCACTTGTCTTGGATGCAGGGCATGCATTTTTCAGTCTGGCAGAGGCGGTGTATGCCTGTGCGATTAACCATTCAATTGCAGCATGTGTTTAGGGATGCGCAGCCTTCCCCCCCCCCCACCTTTCCTTAACTTTGTAACTATGTAACTGTCAGGTTAGCTGCTCCCAGCCCCTCCTCCTGAGTTTCCTGTTTGCATGATAAGTAGTAGCAGATTTGCATATGATTTGCATCAGAATTGAATGCGAAGTGTGCAGAGAGTCTATATAGGTGCTGCACACTGAGCTGGTGGTCATTTCAGATGCAGCCTTAGTGGTATGCGCTGGCGTTCTCCTCGCAATTATGTGGTTGGTTGAGCCGGTAACCACGTGGGGCGCAAACCCGGAAAAGATGTCTGGGGGGGCGACAGAGAGGTAATGTATTAATGCAGGGGCACATTTACACTAGGGAGGGTTGCGGGGGGGGGGGGGGGGGGTGTTGCCAAGGTGGCGTCACGAGGCTAATTCCCGGAAGATTTCATGCCGAAATCGGTCGGGAATCGGTCTGCGGTTTATGGCAGCCAACAGATCTCTCTACGATCAGATTCATTCAGAGAGACATCTGTCTTTTTAGTCGATCGGCCACCAACGTCGTCAGATGTATGGACACCTAATTTGCATTTACTGAATTGGGAATAATTTCATTTTTACTGGTAACTCAATGGCAGTGGCATAGCTAAGCAGTTCTGGGCCCCAGAGCAAGTTTTACATTGGGGCCCCCATGCACTCCTATACATAATTGATATGGAGCACAAAAACCTGCAAAAGACAACCAGATTGTCTGAGGTGCAAGAAGTGTATGGGGAACAGTTTAAGGATTACTAGTATTTAAAGCATCTATAGAAGTGATTATTACCAGCACAGAACCAATACAGAGCTAATACTGTGGCTGAGGGAAGGCCCCTCTGGCCTAAGGGCCCCGGTGCGGTCGCAACCTCTTCAGCCACTATTGCTACGCCATTGCTCAATGGTCATTATAAATTTAGTCGAGTCTCCTCTCTGTATGTTTTAACAAAAGCAGAGCAGGCAACACAGAAGAAGGTCACACTTATTTATGACCAATCAAAGGACATGACCACATGTCCTGCCGTCTTGTTACATAAGGAAATAATAAAACATCTATTGTGACAATTTCCGTTTCATTGCTGTTTACAGTAATATATTGAGCAATATTGTGATAATTACAGAGAGTTCAATGACCTCCAGAGAAAGATTTCAAAATCTTCGTACAGCAGACAGACAAGCAGAATGGAAATATGCGTCGCAATTAAAGAGGAACTCTAGTGAAAATAATGTAATAAAAAAGTGCTTAATTTTTACAATAATTATGTATAAATTATTTAGTCAGTGTTTACTCATTGTAAAATCTTTCCTCTCCCTGATTTACATTCTGACATTTACCACATGGTGACATTTTTACTGCTGGCAGGTGATGTTAGTGGAAGGAGCTGCTGCTTGCTTTTTTGGCAGTTGGAAACAGCGGTAAACCGCTGTTATTTCCCAAAACGCAATAAGGCTCCCACAGTATGATGTCAGAACCATGAACCTGACATCACACTGTGGGAGGGGTTTCACCACAATATTAGCCATACTGAGCCCCTGATGATTTGTTTGAGAAAAGGTAAAGATTTCTCATGGGAAAGGGGGTATCAGCTACTAACTGGGATTACGTTCAATTCTTGGTTACGGTTTCTCTTTAAATCTAGTTTTTCTTACATGCGGCTTCTTCCAGCCCCTAGAAGTCATTTGTGTCCCTCACCGCAGCTCTGGTCTTCTCTGCGGTCCGGCTGGCAGCTTCTAAGGATCTCCGACCCCTGACAGGACAGCGTCTTCTGAGCATGCACGGGACGCACCCATGTCATTGCAATCCTTAGAGGCTGCTATCGGGACCCAGAGACGGCATCCCAAAAACATTCAGATAAGTTAATTGGCTTCCCCCTAAATTGGCCTTAGACTACATGATACATACCGTATTTTTCGGTCCATAAGACGCACTTTTTCTCCCCCAAAAGTGTGGGGGGGGGGAAGTCAGTGCGTCTTATGGTCCGAATGTATGCCCCAATGACCCACTTTTCCTCCCCCCGATAAAGTGCAGAAGGTACCATTACATGTAGAGAGGCGCTATTTCCCGACCTGGGAATCCCAGAGACCAGCAGATAACCCCCTCTCCTGGAGCAGTGCAAGATGCTGATGTCCGCAGGCTCCCGGAAATATCGCTGCAGCGGCAAGAGATTGAGTGCTGCTTGTTCCCCTGCACACTCCACGTGTCGCTCCCGGTCCTCTCCTGCCCGGTGATTTCCTCCATTGGCCCCCGGCAAACATCGCTCCCACTGCAAAAGCCCTCTCACTGTGTGACCTGAAGCACGCACGCATGCCATCAGGCCACACGGTGAGAGGGCACGGTGACCAGGAAGAAGGAAGCCGGTGGAGGATTCATGTTGCAGCCCGGGGGAATTTGCGGCTATGAGAGAGCAGGAGATGGCTTATAGCAGCGCCCGGAATGTGCAGTGGAGAGGCAGCGCTCGATCTCTTGCAGCGGGAGCGATGTTTGCCGGGGGACAATGGAGGAAATCACCGGGCAGGAGAGGACCACGAGCGACACGTGGAGTGTGCGGGGGAACAAGCAGCACTCGATCTCTTGCCGCTGCAGCGATATTTCCGGGAGCCTGCGGACATCAGCATCTTGCACTGCTCCAGGGGGCCAATGGAGGAATTCCCCCGGGCAGGAGAGGACCGGGAGCAACACGTGGAGTGTGCGGGGGAACAAGCAGCACTCAATCTCTTGCGGCTGCAGTGATATTTCCGGGAGCCTGCGGACATCAGCATCTTGCAATGCTCCAGGACAGGGGGTTATCCGCTGGTCTCTGGGATTCCCAGGAAATAGCCGTTCTTGAAGTCCAGAGGCAGCAGAGTACTTCGGATCATGCCATATGGACAAGACCCCTGCCTGGACAGGTAATGGCTGCAGTAGAGGATTGTGCAATGCTTTCCTTGGCCTGCTTTTCAGCTATGCTATGTGTCTTGTTTTGTTTGGAAGCGCAGTCTTGGACTTATGCACTGATTTTACTTACTATCTTAGAGATAGCATAGGTTAGTGGAGGTGGTGGGTGAGCAGCAGGTGTAGGGTAATTAGTGTTGTCAGCATAGGTTATAATAGTGTAGTTAATGTAGCTGCAGGGGTTAGCGTGGCTTAGATAAAGAAAGCTTAGGTGGTGGGAAAGGTCCACAAGAGGTCCCTGGACCATGGACACACCCAGGTTAAGTATATATTTTTTTTCTTGATTTTTGTCCTCTAAACCTAGGTGCGTCTTATGGTCCGGAGCGTCTTATGGTCAGAAAAATACGGTACACTACATGATAAAAATATAGGCCTCGATTCACTAAAGGGTGCTAAGTGTTAGCACGCCAGTGAAAGGGAACTTTCCATGTGCTAACATGCTTTGCACGTGCTAACTAGGGTGCTAAGTAGTTAGCACATGCAAACTACTTAGCACCATAGTTAGCACATGCAAACTAGTTAGCATGTGCAAGCTGCTTAGCACCCTAGTAAGCATGGTGCTAAGTAGTTTGCATGTGCTAACTACTTAGCGTCGTAGTTTGCATGTACTAACTACGGTGCTAAGTTTGCATGTGCTAACTACGGTGCTAAGTAGTTTGCTTGTGCTAACTACTTAGCCCCCAAGTTAGCATGTGCAAAGCTTTTAGGCAGGGGTGTAGCAATAGGGGGTGCAGAGGTAGCTAATGCATCGGGGCCCTTGGGCCAGAGTTGCCCCAAGGGGCCCACCCCTCAAACACAGTATTAGCCCTTTATTGGTCCTGTGCTGGTAGTAATCACTTCTATAGTTGATATAAATAGTAGTGATCATTTACACACAGTTTCCCACACCCTTCTTGCACCTCTGACACTGGTTGTCCTTGATTGGTTTGGGTGTGTTGTATCAATCGCTATCTATAGCATGCTTGGGGGGGTCCCAATGCTAAACTTGCACTGGGGCCCAGGCCTTCTTAGCTACGCCACTGATTTTGTGGGTGCTATGTTAGCACCCTTTTGTGAATCAAGCCCATAGACTTGTGACTGGATTGTGAGCCTGTCTGAGGGACAAATAAGTGACAAGACAAGATACTCTGTACAGCACTGTGGAAGATGTTGGCGCTATATAAATACTAAATTATAATAATACCATGGACCAGGGATGGTCATTGAGATGCAAATAATTCAGAGCTGATGCAAATTTTATGAAAACGGACTAATCAAATGCAGCAGTCGACTATCCCTGCCCTGCATTAGAGATGGCTCGAACCTCCGATTTTCGGTTACGAACCTCGAACGCGAACCTCCGCAAAAAGTTCGGTTCGCGCAAACTTTCGCGAACCGCAATAGACTTCAATGGGGAGGCGAACTTTGAAAACTAGAAACATTTATGAAGGCCACAAAAGCCATGGAAAAGATGTTTCAAGGGGTCTAACATTTGAGTTTTTGCATGGATGAGTGGGATACACGCCAAAAGTCCCGGGGAAAAACCTGGATTTGACGCACAGCAGCAATTTAAGGGCAGAAATCACATTGCATGCTAAATTGGAGGCCTAAAGTGCTTTAAAACATCTTGCATGTGTGTACATCAATCAGGTATTGTGATTAGTGTATACTAGTTCACACTGACAGACCAAACTCACTGTGTAACGCACCGCAAACAGCTGTTTGTGTAGTGATGGCCGTGCTGGACTGGTGCGCACTGTGGCCAGAGTGCAGGCGATGGCGGCTTTCCAGCCCATATGGTCGCTGGGCTGAGGTAGCTCAATGACAGAACAGTGACTGTCCAGCTGATCGAATTTGGTCTGTCCACAACAACATCACGGTACAGTTTGGGTATCACCTTTTTTGAGAAATAATTGCGTGATGGTATCTTTCACTGCGGTGTGTGGCTTTGCTTTTGTGTGCTGCTTTTCCTCAGGTGGTCATCCCATTACAGTTTGTGCTTTGTCATCATGTGCCTTCATAAGGAAGTTGTCCTTACGCAGGTCTTGGTCTTTCCACGGCTCAATTTTTGGTGGCAGAGAGTACAGATGGCATTGCTCTCATCTGAGGCAGACACACAAAAACATTTCCACACCGCTGAGCCCTGGGGTGATGGCACTTTGGTGGCGGCGGCCGCCTGAGTGTTAAGTGGGGTGCCAGAATCAGAGCAGGAGGAGGAATATGTGTCACGCTTCCGTGCGGAAGCTGAGGAAGATGAGGTGTTCTGTTTTAAAAAGTCAACTACGTCCTGACAATCTTGGGGGCTGATGGCATGTGCCTTCTGAACACTGTACTTTGGTCCAGGGCCGCACGAAATCACGACAGCATGACCTCGAACAGACCTGCTGGGTGACCTGCCTCTGCCTGTTTTGCCCATATTGGGGGGGATGAAGTGAAAGGTATGCACCGACTTGATTAATACAATGTGCAGTCACACAGGTGCAGTGAACAGGTATGCAGTGACTGGTATCAATACAATGTGCAGCTGTCACACACACAGGTACCGTCAACAGGTGCAGTGACACTGCGTGCGCTCACGTAGGTAGGTAGGTGCACTGAACAGGTGGGTATGCAGTGATTGGTATTACAAATGTGCAGCTGTCACACACACAGGTAGACACTGAATGTGCTGGGCCTGGCAGTGCCACAGTAGGAATTACCAAGGGGTCAAGGTCCCACCAGCAGCTGCGACTAACTGACAGGGCTGTATATGCAACACAAGTGTGTGTGGGACACACACACACACACACACACACACACACACACACACAAAATAGATCACAAGAACAACATTATCTCTCAAAAGAGCTGTTGAGGATGAGGAGTGCTTTTTAGCAATAAGTATCAGCAAGAAGGAGCAACTTAACAAGCCTAACACAAGAGCCTAACTAAGCTTTCCCTATGTCAGCAGCCAGATTCTCTCCCTTCTCTAATTACTGCAGCCACACGAGTGAGTGAAATGGCTGATGCTGCCTGCGTTTTATAAGGGGGGGGGGGCTCCAGGAGGGAGTGTAGCCTCATTGGCTACACCGTGTCTGCTGACTGTGATATTAAGGGTCAAAGTTGACCCTAATCATGTAGTATAGGGGGCGGGTCGAACTCGTATATAGTTCGCGGTTCACCGCGAACGCGAACCACCGAAGTTTGCGCGAATAAGTTTGCGTGCAAACCATTCGGGCCATCTCTACCCTGCACCTCTGAGGTTCATAACTATGCCAGGGATGTCCCAGGAACAAGAAATTATAGCACCTACGTATTATCCAGTTGACTGAGTTTGGCAGTCTACTGCTGAAATTCTTTTTACTCTACTGGTAACAGCAAAGAATCCTTGGAAATCAAAGAGTCTTGACTTTTTTGGGATGGATAGTGTACTGGTTAAGAGCTCTGCCTTTGACATGGGAGACCAGGGTTTCAATTCTGGCTAGGGTCAGTGGCTATTCAGTAAGGAGTCCTTGGGCAAGACTTCTTAACACTGCAGGGTGGCCGTTGAGTGCATCTCAGTGGCTGCAGCCCTTGAATGCTTTAAGTTCAACAGTAGAAGAGCACTATACAAATGTTAGGATTATTATTTTTGTTTGCATCAGGTCCCAGGTCAGTGGGATGCACTTTTCCTTAGTTAGTGTTAAAGGAGAGGCGTGCCCTGCACCTGCCTGCAGAGAGAATCAGGGGCAAACCCAGCATTTTGAAAGGGGGGGGGGGATTCCTGAAAGGTCTCCCTCAGCCACGCACAATACAGTATAATAATATGGTAGGACATCATGCTGGGTACACACAATGCAATTTCTGACTGACAGGATCTGACAATTATTTCCCAAAATGTCTGATCTGCTCCTGATCGACAATGGGATCGATTGGGAGCAGTTTTGATACAGATAATAATGAGGAAAGCCGACATTGGTAATGAAGGGAAAAGTGAAGCATTCACACAGCAGGGCACAGGGCTGTGCTCATTCCTAAATTAAGTTCCCCAGACAAATGCTGCTGCTCCATCCAAAGTCAACTGTAGCAGGGAAAGAAAGGGGTCAGTGCTGTGAGCTGCAGGATACCTGCAGATATTCTGGTGTCTCAACTTGTGCCTGTCCCCAGACACTGCACCAGCTCTGGTCTGAGGAGGGATTCTGGGCAGCTGTAATCCCCCCCCCCCTGCGTTTGCCTATGTCAATCCCAAACATGATCATACTGACCGAATCTGACATGATGTTCAGCAGTGCACCTGGGAGGTCCTCCTCCTCAGAATTAATTGTTTTTTTTCATGAGTCTTGAGTACCCAGTATGACTCACTACAACGGAAGGAGTAGTCTAGCTATGCACTTTTATCTGGAGCCTCGATTTTACTAAATGTACTTTCTACAGCCAAGTGTATGAGACACCCTTCCTTCAAAACCCCCTAACTTGGGCACAGGTCATCACACCGAGTCGGGAGGTGTAGTGGACAGCACTCTAAAGCTTCTTCTTCACTTTCATAAAAAGCTGAACCAAAAAACGATTTTACCTTTCAACTGTGGGACTCTGGCTGGCCTGGATAGTTTAGGTAGTGTCAGGTGCCCCCTAGTTAAGGTAGCGCCAGGAGTCCCCCAGTTTAGGTAGCGACAGAAGCCCCCCAGTTTAGGTAGTGACAGGTGCCCCCCAGGTTAGCTAGTGAGTGACAGGCACCCGCCAGGTTAGGTAGTGAGTGACAGGGACCCCCAGTTAGGTAGTGAGTGACAGGGACCCCCAGTTAGGTAGTGAGTGACAGGGACCCCCATTTAGGTAGTGAGTGACAGGGACCCCCGTTTAGGTAGTGAGTGACAAGGACCCCATTTAGGTAGTGAGTGACAGGGACCCTCGTTTAGGTAGTGAGTGACAGGTGCCCCCAGGTTAGGAAGTGACAGGAGCCCCCCTGGCCGCCGCTTCCCCCCCCCCTCACCTCTCGCAGACAGCAGCGTCAGACCTCGATCAGCGGGCGTCCCGACCAGATAGGGCGGGCGCCCCACACTGTATATGCGGAAGTGATGTCACTTTCGCATATCAGCGGTGTCCGCTAAGTCCTAGCGCCGGCTCTATCTGGTCGCCTGCTGATCAAGATATGACGCTCTGGCAGCGGGGGTAACGGGGACAGCCGGGGGGACAGCCGGGGGGGCAGCGGCGGCCAGGAGAGGGCAGTGGGCACCCCTGGGGAACAGATCAGGGGCACCTCAGGACAGATTGGGGGCACGGGCCCCCCAAAATAGGGCTAGCAACACCCCTGGTACTGTAACCAGTGCCGAGAATGCTGTAACTAGCGAGGATGGCGGCGGCAGCAGCGCATGTACACCACAAGGCTGCAGTCTACATATGGAGAATGCAGTAAAGAGCAGCGCGGCGGCTGGGACCCAGGACCCAGGAGAGCTTTATCCTGGATGACGGGGCACGGCAGCAGGATTAGATGAGATGTAGTAGGGGCTAGATAGTGAAGTACAGTGTAGTAGGTGGTGACAGCAGGGGTTAGTTAGTGAAGTGTAGTTGGTGGTGGCAGCAGCAGGGGTTAGTGGAGTGTAGTGTAGTTGGTGGTAGCAGCAGGGGTTAGAGAAGTGTAGTGTAGTGTAGTTGGTGGTGGCAGCAGGGGTAAGTAAAGTATAGTTTAGTGTAGTGTAGTTGGTGGCAGCATCAGGGGTTAGTGAAGTGTAGTGTAGTTGGTGGTGGCAGCAGCTGCAACAGGGGTTAGTTAGTGAAGTGTAGTGTAGTTGGTGGTGGCAGCAGGGGTAAGTGAAGTATAGTTTAGTTTAATGTAGTGTAGTTAGTGGCAGCAGCAGGGGTTAGTGAAGTGTAGTGTAGTTGGTGGTGGCAGCAGCAGCAGGGGTTAGTTAGTGACGTGTAGTGTAGTTGGTGGCGGCAGCAACAGCAGGGGTTAGTTAGTGAAGTTTAGTGTAGTAGGTGGTGGCAGCAGCAGGAGAAAGTGTAGTAGTGTACTGTAGTTGGAAGTGGCAGCAGGGGTTAGTGAAGTATTGTGTAGTTGGTGGTAGGAGCAGCATGGGTTAGTGAAGTGTAGTGTAGTTGGTGGTGGCAGCAGCAGCAGGGGTTAGTTAGTGAAGTGTAGTGTAGTTGGTGGTAGCAGCAGCAGCAGCAGCAGCAGGGGTTAGTTAGTGAAGTGTAGTGTAGTTGGTGGTGGCAGCAGCAGCAGGGGTTAGTTAGTGAAGTTTAGTGTAGTAGGTGGTGGCAGCAGCAGGAGAAAGTGTAGTAGTGTACTGTAGTTGGAAGTGGCAGCAGGGGTTAGTGAAGTATTGTGTAGTTGGTGGTAGCAGCAGCAGGGGTTAGTGAAGTGTAGTGTAGTTGGTGGTGGGAGCAGGGGTCAGTGAAGTGTAGTGTAGTGTAGATGGTGGTGGCAGCAAGGGTCAGTGAAGTGTAGTGTAGTGTTGTTGGTGGTGCCAGCAGGGGTTAGTTAGTGAAGTGTATTGTAGTTGGTGGTGGCAGCAGGGGTTAGTGAAGTGTAGTGTAGTTGGTGGTGGGAGCAGGGGTCAGTGAAGTGTAGTGTAGTGTAGTGTAGATGGTGGTGGCAGCAAGGGTCAGTGAAGTGTAGTGTAGTGTTGTTGGTGGTGCCAGCAGGGGTTAGTTAGTGAAGTGTATTGTAGTTGGTGGTGGCAGCAGGGGTTAGTGAAGTGTAGTGTAGTTGGTGGTGACAGCAGGATTAGTTAGTGAAGTGTAGTGTAGTTGGTGGTGGCAGCAGGGGTTAGTGTAGTGTAATGTAGTTAGTGGTAGCAGCAGGGGTTAGTGAAGTGTACTGTAGTTGGTGGTGGCAGCAGAGGTTAGAGAAGATAGTGTAGTGTAGTTGGTGGTGGCAGCAGGGGTTAGTGAAGTGTAGTGTAGTTGGTGGTGGCAGCAGGGGTTAGTGTAGTGTAATGTAATTAGTGGTAGCAGCAGGGGTTAGTGAAGTGTACTGTAGTTGGTGGTGGCAGCAGAGGTTAGAGAAGATAGTGTAGTGTAGTTGGTGGTGGCAGCAGGGGTTAGTGAAGTGTAGTGTAGTTGGTGGTGGCAGCAGGGGTAAGTGAAGTATAGTTTAGTGTAGAGTAGTTGGTGGCAGCATCAGGGGTTAGTGAAGTGTAGTGTGGTTGGTGGTGGCAGCACCAGCAACAGGGGTTAGTTAGTGAAGTGTAGTGTAGTTGGTGGTGGCAGCAGGGGTAAGTGAAGTATAGTTTAGTTTAGTTTAGTGTAGTGTAGTTAGTGGCAATAGCAGGGGTTGGTGAAGTGTAGTTGGTGGTGGCAGCAGCAGCAGGGGTTAGTTAGTGAAGTGTAGTTGGTGGTGGCAGCAGCAGGAGAAAGTGTAGTAGTGTACTGTAGTTGGTGGTGGCAGCAGGGGTTAGTAAAGTACAGTGTAGTTGGTGGTAGCTGCAGCAGGGGTTAGTGAAGTGAAGTGTAGTGTAGTTGGTGGTGGCAGCAGGGGTCAGTGAAGTGTAGTGTAGTGTTGTTGGTGGTGCCAGCAGGGGTTAGTTAGTGAGGTGTAGTGTAGTTGGTGGTGGCAGCAGGGGTTAGTTAGTGAAGTGTATTGTAGTTGGTGGTGGCAGCAGGGGTTAGTGAAGTGTAGTGTAGTTAGTGGTGACAGCAGGGTTAGTGTAGTGTAAATGGTGCTGGCAGCAAGGGTTAGTGAAGTGTAGTGTAGTTGGTGGTGGCAGCAGGGGTTAGTGTAGTGTAGTTAGTGTTAGCATCAGGGGTTAGTGAAGTGTACTGTAGTTGGTGGTGGCAGCAGAGGTTAGAGAAGATAGTGTAGTGTAGTTGGTGGTGGCAGCAGGGGTTAGTGAAGTGTAGTGTAGTTGGGGGTGGCAGCAGGGGTAAGTGAAGTATAGTTTAGTGTAGTGTAGTTGGTGGCAGCATCAGGGGTTAGTGAAGTGTAGTGTAATTGATGGTGGCAGCAGCAACAGGGGTTAGTTAGTGAAGTGTAGTGTCGTTGGTGGTGGCAGCAGGGGTAAGTGAAGTATAGTTTAGTTTAGCGTAGTGTAGTTAGTGGCAGCAGCAGAAGTTAGTGAAGTGTAGTGTAGTTGGTGGTGGCAGCAGCAGCAGCAGGGGTTAGTTAGTGAAGTGTAGTGTAGTTGATGGTGGCAGCAGCAGGAGAAAGTGTAGTAGTGTACTGTAGTTGGTGGTGGCAGCAGGGGTTAGTGAAGTATAGTGTAGTTGGTGGTAGCAGCAGCAGGGGTTAGTGAAGTGTAGTGTAGTTGGTGGTGGCAGCAGGGGTCAGTGAAGTGTAGTGTAGTGTAGTGTAGTTGGTGGTGGCAGCAAGGGTCAGTGAAGTGTAGTGTAGTGTTGTTGGTGGTGGCAGCAGGGGTTAGTTAGTGAGGTGTAGTGTAGTTGGTGGCGGCAGCAGGGGTTAGTGTAGTGTAGTGTAGTGTTGTTGGTGGTGGCAGCAGGGCTTAGTTAGTGAAGTGTATTGTAGTTGGTGGTGGCAGCAGGGGTTAGTGAAGTGTAGTGTAGTTGGTAGAGACAGCAGGGTTAGTTAGTGTAGTGTAGTGTAAATGGTGGTGGCAGCAGGGGTTAGTGAAGTGTAGTGTAGTTGGTGGTGGCAGCAGGGGTTAGTTAGTGTAGTGTAGTTGGTGGTAGCAGCAGGGGTTAGTAAAATGTAGTGTAGTGTAGTTGTGGGTAGCAGCAGGGGTTAGTGAAGTGTACTGTAGTTGGTGGTGGCAGCAGAGGTTAGAGAAGTGTAGTGTAGTGTAGTTGGTTGTGGCAGCAGGGGTTAGGAAAGTGTAGTGTAGTTGGTGGTGGCAGCAGGGGTAAGTGAAGTATAGTTTAGTGTAGTGTAGTTGGTGGCAGCTTCAGGGGTTAGTGAAGTGTAGTGTAGTTGGTGGTGGCAGCAGCAGCAACAGGTAGGGTTGCAGTGGTATACCGCGGTATCATTGTGCATGGTAATCATACCATGCTCCTGGAGTCAGAAGCATGGTATGGTATAACGCGGTATACCACTTCAACCCTAGCAACAGGGGTTAGTTAGTGAAGTGTAGTGTAGTTGGTGGTGGCAGCAGGAGTAAGTGAAGTATAGTTTAGTTTAGTGTAGTTAGTGGCAGCAGCAGGGGTTAGTGAAGTGTAGTGTAGTTGTTGGTGGTGGCAGCAGCAGCAGGGGTTAGTTAGTGAAGTGTAGTGTAGTTGGTGGTGGCAGCAGCAGCAGCAGGGGTTAGTTAGTCAAGTTTAGTGTAGTAGGTGGTGGCAGCAGCAGGAGAAAGTGTAGTAGTGTAGTGTAGTTGGTGGTGGCAGCAGGGGTCAGTGAAGTGTAGTGTAGTTGGTGGTGGCAGCAGGGTTAGTTAGTGTAGTGTAAATGGTGGTGGCAGCAGGGGTTAGTGAAGTGTAGTGTAGTTGGTGGTGGCAGCAGGGGTTAGTTAGTATAGTGTAGTGTAGTTGGTGGTAGCAGCAGGGGTTAGTGAAATGTAGTGTAGTGTAGTTGGTGTTAGCAGCAGGGGTTAGTGAAGTGTAGTGTAGTGTAGTTGGTGGTAGCAGCAGGGGTTAGTGAAGTGTAGTGTAGTGTAGTTGGTGGTGGCATCAGGGGTTAGTGAAGTGTAGTGTAGTTGGTGGTGGCAGCAGGGGTTAGTGAAGTGTAGTGTAGTTGGTGGTGGCAGCAGGGGCTAGTGAAGTGTAGTGTAGTTGGTGGTGGCAGAAGGGGTTAGTTAGTGTAGTGTAGTGTAGTGTAGTTTGTGGTGGCGCAGGGGTTAGTTAGAGAAGTGTAGTGTAGTGTAGTTGGTGGTGGCAGAAGGGGTTAGTTAGAGAAGTGTAGTGTAGTGTAGTTGGTGGTGGCAGCAGGGGTTAGTGAAGTGTAGTGTAGTGTAGTTGGTGGTGGCAGCAGGGGTTAGTTAGTGTAGTGTAGTTGGTGGTAGCAGCAGTGCGGTAATCCCCTTCTAACTTGCGCTTGCAGTCACTTCCTGTTTTAGAGATACGGAAGTGCATGGAAGCGTATTGTAAAAATACGCTTCCACGCATGCACACCACTACGCCAACATTTTGGCAAAACCTGCGTCGCCATAGACTTACATGACTGCACGTCACCGCAGGTTGTCGCAGAGGTCGCTCAGTAACGTCGGTTTGTCCACATGGTAGATCGGCTACTTCCAGCGCACCACACCATATGCTGTATGAGAGCACCCATAGGCATTCATTAGCGGTGAGGTGCGGTAAAATCACCCACCGCACCAGTGTGAAAGGGCCCTCTGGCTTCCCAACCCCTGGAGCAGTGCTGAAATACTACCTGTAACCCAGCAATGGAAGAATTATTAATGGACAATGAAAAGGAACCTGGAGCAGCCGGAAGAAAGCTACTCAATAACTCATTGTGCTGGACAACTTCCCTCAACCACCAGCTTGTTGTCATATATTTCCTTCTTTAATAATGCTGAATTGATAGAGCTGGCTTATAGCAGCAAATATGATGTCAACAAGCAATTATGCCAAACCTGTGCGATCCTGCAGCATTGTGCACATAATACTTTATGTAATGGTACTTAGGTAATAGGTTGAAAAATCTTCATTAACCATTTCACCACTAAGGGGTTTTTACCCTTTGACCAGAGCAGAGCAATTTTTTACCTGTTAGCGGATCTTCCTTTCATTTGCCAGTCACTTTATCACTACTTTTCACACCTAAATGATCCATACCTAGTTTCTTTCACCAAAATTTAGGCTTTCGGGGGGTGATTTTTTTTTTTAAAGTAATTACTTTACTTTCTATTCATTTAGGATGCTTTCACAGTGGGACGTTACAGGCGCACGTTAGAGCAGCCTGTAACGCAGCCCACCGCACAGTAATGAAAAATCAATGGGCTGTTCACAGTGCCCACGTTGCGTTACATTGTAACACAAGACGTCAAGAGAACGTACTGCATGCAGTACGTTATACGCGGCTAAGCTGCGTTAGACTGCTTGCACATGCTCAGTAATGTTGGGGAGGAGGGGAGAGCGGCCAGGCACATGGCTAATTAATATTCACTGGACTTCGTGACGTGTGCAGTGATTACTTCCTGGAGCAGCCGCTCTGTGCGGCGATTGGCCGGGCGGGACCACGTGATGCCGCATGCGTCCAAGAGTACGCATCACGGCATCACAGATGCCAGAGTGAGCTGCACAACGCGGCTCGCTCTGCCGTCCACATCCAACACCACCAGGCGTTGCGTTAGGGGAACGTTATGCGACCATAACGTCCCCTAAAACGCAACGTCCTGGTGGGAAAGTAGCCTGAAAAAGGAAAACAAGGTAAAAATGAAAAAAAAAATACTCTATTTCTTCAATTTCATCCCCTATAGTTTTAAAATAAACAATACTACTGTAAATAAAACCCACACATTTAATTTGCCCATTTGATTAGGTCATTACAACACTTAAATGATATCCCTACTCCCTAGTACAATGTATGTTTTTTGTACTCAACCAATAATCACAAGCCCTCATTTGCCAAACTTACAGTACTATACCCTCATGACATATATAGTAAAAAAAAAAAAAAAGCTGAGTCCTGAACTTAACAATATATAGTATTTTTTTTTAATTGCTGTCACTTTTTTTTACCAGTGTTTTATTTTAGTGACTTTGGGAGGCAGGGATGGGGAGAAGGGGGATTTAATTTAATTCATTTAATTTATATAGCAGAAAATGTAGTGTAAAATGTGGGGTTTTTTTTTACCACTAGATGTCCAAACACACACTATTCTGTGTGTGCTCTGAACAGAGTACAAAGCACACAGGCAGTGGTGTTACAGGAAAGATCATTGGCTTCTTGTTGAAGTCATGATCTTTCCCTTACAGGCACTTTGATTGGCTAAGGGAACACAAGTTCCCGTTCACCAATTAAAGATGTGTCTCAGTGGGTATGCACAGTGGAAGCACGGGTACATGGCAGTGGCAAGCGACGTATTAAAATGTCAGTTTGCTCCGCATTGATTACTATTCCCACTCTGAGTTGTAGTAGTGACACACATGCACACACACGTAATTTGTGCTCCGACTACTGCTGGCACCCAGATTAGTCACTTGGTAGCAGTATAGCCGTAACCCACATTACGGCCTATGGCAGCACCCGGTTGCATTGCGGATGACTCCTTCAATGGCCTCTTTTTCTTTCTTGACCTTTATAAATATGGTGATCTTAAAAGAGAACTAACCTGAGAGGGATATGGAGGCAGCCATATTTGTTTCCTTTTAAACAATGCACACCGCCTAGCTGTCCCGCTGATCCTCTGCCTCTAAAGGTGGCCATACATCAGTTGACTTGGCAGCTGATCAACTACCCAATTCAATAATTGTTATCAGATGAAAATCGGTGCTGCCAGGTGCATGCCCAATCAATGATGCAACCAATTTCTGGGCTGAGCATGTCGATTGGACATGCTGCAAGATGTTGGGCCGTCTTGGGTAGTAATGGCGAGCGATATCGGGACGAGCAACGAACACAATGAAACCCTATGCGCTGTTCCCGTAATGTATAAATGTGCATGTAATGTGTGAATTCATACATTACCTGTCCTGTGTCGCGGTGCCGGTCCGTCTTCTCTCTCCTCCGCTCTTCCGTTAGCCCCCTACATGCTGCCAGCACAGCCAAGCTGTACACACTGACATCACACACGCGCCACGACGGCAGCGTGTATGGGGCTTATGGAAGAGCAGTGGGTTCGGAAGATGAACGGGCACAGCGACACAGGACAGGTAATGTATAAATGCACACATTAAATACACATTTATGCACTGAAACAGTGGTGAGGGGGCGGACTCGGCCAATTCTCCAGAGATTTCATGATAAAATTGATCGGGAATCGGCCTATGGTGTATGGGCAGCCGACCATCCGATCAGAGAGAGATCTGTCTCTTGGTCGATCTGCCCAAACATCACCTTGTATGAGCTCCCAGGCTCGGAGAGGTCCGTCGGGAGCTCTGGAATTTTCCCGGTGGGCTTCTTGCCCCCAGTGCTGAAAAGGAGGAGGCACAGCGCAGGAAGGGGGGAAAGTGGGCACAGAGCAGCGGGGAGGGGGAGAAACCTAGGGCCCCCCCCCTTCCACGCTCCCCCCTCCAGAATTGCAACCAGCCAGCGGGTACGGCTTACCAAGAGCGATAGCTCTGCGTGCCGCTGGTCTGGTCTTCTTCACTGACACTGTCCAATCACGCTCTCAATGTACTTCCTGTGAGAGCGTGATTGGACAGTTCAGTGCAGAAGACCAGACCAGCAGCGGCACGCAGAGCTCTCTGATTCTTGGTAAGTGAGTGATTCCCACTCGCTGCCGTGCTGGCTGGCTGCAATTTTGGAGGGGAGAGCATGGAAGGGGGGGGGGGGGGGCCCTAGGTTTCTCCCCCTCCCCGCCGCTCTGTGCCCACTGCCCCCCCCCCTTCCAGGCTGGGGGCACCATAATGGGGACAGTTATTGACCTGCCTACCTAAACTGGGGACACCTATAGACCTACCTACCTAAACTGGGGACACCTACAGACCTGGCTACCTAAACTGGGGACACCTACAGACCTGGCTACCTAAACTGGGGACACCTATATACCTGGCTACCTAAACTGGGGATACCTATATACCTGCCTACCTAAACTGGGGACACCTATAGACCTGGCTACCTAAACTGGGGACACCTATATACCTGGCTACCTAAACTGGGGACACCTATACCTGGCTACCTAAACTGGGGACACCTACAGACCTGGCTACCTAAACTGGGGACACCTATAGAGCTGGCTACCTAAACTGGGGACACCTATATACCTGGCTACCTATACTGGGGATACCTATATACCTGCCTACCTAAACTGGGGACACCTATAGACCTGGCTACCTAAACTGGGGAAACCTATATACCTGGTTACCTAAACTGGGGACACCTATATACCTGGCTACCTAAACTGGGGACACCTATATACCTTTTCAAGGCAAGAAAGATGAAACTTCAGCACTCTCAAAATTACAGCAGGGGACTGGACTCAACTCCACTTAGCATAAGACTGTAACAGTGTAATTCCCTTGAAAGGCGTGCAAAGGCTGTATGGCAGTAAACAGACTTGTATGGGAGGGAGAGATGAGATGAAGCCAGCACTGCGATTAGGGAAGCTTTGCATCTGACCTTGCTGAAGCGCTTCTGTTTTTATTGTCTGAATAAATTACCCTAATCGCAGTGCTGGCTTCATCTCATCTCTCCCTCCCATACACCTATATACCTGCCTACCTAAACTGGGGACACCTATAGACCCTCCCGCCAGGCCCTCTCTTTTTGGGGAATCTGCTGCCAATCTGATTGCATTTTGTGGGGAAATCTGCTGCCAAACGGCTTGCATTTTGTGGGGAAATATGCCCAAAATGGAGGTGGGGGGGGCGGGGCTCTTAGTGTCCCAGTCCGACCCTGTGGGCACCTTAATAATTGTATTCAATTAACGTTTGTCTCCTAAGTAATATTTTCCCACCTTGCTTTTTAACTCACCAACAAGCAAGAAAATACTCAAATAATTTTGATAGTACTTTTTCACCTACTTTTTCAATTGCAGAGTGCTTAAAGTGAAGGTCCGAGGTGATTAAAAATAAAAATTTACTTACCTGGGGCTTCCTCCAGCCCCCCCTGCATCCGTCCTGTGCCCTTGCCACAGCTCCGGTGGCTCCCGGTCCGCTCCGGTACAGATGGCGACCTTGCCAGCATGTGGCTCACTAAGTTGCAGTGACGTTATCCGGACTGTACTGTACAGTAGTTCCGCGCCTGCGCAGTACAGTCCGGATGACATCAGTGCGACTACGTGGGCCGCAAAGCAAGTAGGCCTCTTGTACCGGAGGGGACTTCAGTCCACCGGCGGGGAGCGGAGCTGCAGCAAGGGCACAGGACGGCTGCAAGGGGCTGGAGGAAGCCCGAGGTAAGTAGATTTTTGTTTTTTAATCAACTTGGACCTCCACTTTAAAGGATACCTTATTCCCCCCCAAAAATTGTAAAATGGGGCGTTCCCCTCCATCCCCCTCCGTTAGTGTATAGCGTCCCCCTGTATTTACTTCCTGGTCAAGAGGGTCATCGCTTACTGTGCAGGTGCTGCCCGGCACTGTGCGTCTTTGATAGCGCGCCCACGGACTGGAGAACTCTGCGCATGCTCACTATGTCGCAACTACGTAGTGCGTACGCCCAGAGTGCTACCGTCCTCGGAATCAAGCATCGCCGGGCAGTGCATGTGCAGTAATTGGCGACTCTCCCAACCAGGAAGTAAGTTAAGGGGGTCGGTAGACACTAACTGAGGGGGTGGAGGAGAACTGAAGGAGCTGTGAACATGAGAAGAGCCCAGGCTGCTCCCCTAGTTTTTACACTTTGAACAAGCATACAGATTAGATGTGTTGACAGAATTTGCCTGATACTTGTTTCAGGTGTGCGATTTAGATACTACAGATGCATGAGAGACCAGCAGGATGCCAGGCAACTGGTATTGTTTAGAAGGAAAGAAATATGGTTGCCTCCATATTCCTCTGACTTGAGTTTGCATTTAAAGGGGGCAGTCTAAAGTTTAATACAGGCTACAGCAAACACATAAATGGTATTAAACAGGCCACCTTTTTTTTTTTTTTTTTTAATAAATAAGCCCCTGTGCCAAGTCTGACAAAGTTCTACTCTTATGTCTGGTTTTGGACACGCCCCTTGTGTATTATGGGGGCGTAAACGTCCACCAGCACCTCCCCCCGGTTTCCTGGAGAGCCAGATGTCCTGCATCATGCGAGGCTCGCTGTTTCAGCGTTTTTAAGGCAGTCAAGGTATATATATTTTTAATTATTGTCCTGGACTGTCGTGTAGCGTGTGTTTAATGTGTGACCTTGCTGGTAATGCTGAAGTGTTACACTGTAGTCGTCACAGGTATGTCTTGTGATCCGCGCTGTGTCCTCCTCACATGCTGCAGTCTTCAGCTGTCCTCGTCGCTCGGCACAATGGAGGAAGTCATCTAATGCTCCCTGCCACCAGGAGGGGGCAGCAAAGAGCACAGGACACAACACAAAGCCAAAATGATGCTGTTATTGAATATCAAGAAGTTTTAAATCAGGATGATACCATTTATTGGCTAACTACAAATGAATAAGAATAAACAAGCTTTCGGCCTTGCAGCCTTCGTCAGGTTTATATCCTGTTAGTTTGCAAGCTGGTGGTACAGACAGCTTATATACATGCAACATCAAAAGGAAAAACAGATATTTTTTTCAAGCATAAATACATCATTAAGATGCCTTAATACAAACAGACCATCTAAATGGGGTAAGATAAGGATCCTTGTTTACTTTACTTTATTGCTCCCAGACCTGGTATTAGGATTGACCCAGAGGTATCGTAAATTCTTAGTTCACAAGTTCAGCTAGGGTGGCTGAGACAGTTCATATATCATCCATCTCATACCAATATAGAAAGTTGTTGTCCTTATTCAGACCCTTCTGCACAGCTTTGAAACAATTTATAAATTTTGTTTCTGCTATTAATCGGTCATTTGACGTTTTGAAGCCGCCCTTCAGGGCAGTGACACGAAGATCATCCATGCTGTGTCCGTTGGACCGAAAGTGTGTAGCAACTGGGAGTCCAGATTTGGTATCATTAATAGTGTGCCTGTGTCCATTCATACGTTTGCGCAGAGTTTGTCCAGTTTCTCCCACGTACATAACATTGGGGCATTTAGCACACATGATCAGATATACCAGATTGGTGGACCCACAAGAAAATTTACCTTGTATTCTGTACTCCTGTTGTGAACCTGGTATCGTTACCCTGTCAGTGGAGTAAATGTGTCTGCAGGTCCCACATATTTTTTGTCGGCAGGGTGATGTTCCGTTTTGTTGAGGCCTATTCAAAGAGCTCCTGACAATCATCTGTTTTAGATTGTGTGGTTGCCGATATGACAAGAGTGGAGGTTTAGGGAATATCGTTCTCAGTCTGTGATCCTTGTGTAAAATGGGATGAAGTTCCTTAGCAATCCTCCTTAAGATTTCCAGGTGTGGGTTGTAGGTGACAACCAAAGGGACACGTTCCTCTTTCTGGTTTTGCTTATATTTCAGGAGTTCAGTCCTGGGGATGTTGCTGGCTTTCCTGATTTGGGCCTCAGCCATGGGAGGACTGTAACCTTGTTTAATGAAAGTGCTCTTAAGGTGATCCAGGTGCTTGTCTCTGTCCATCCTGTCAGAACAAATCCGGTTTGCTAAGGAACTTCATCCCATTTTACACAAGGATCACAAGGATCACAGACTGAGAACGATATTCCCTAAACCTCCACTCTTGTCATATCGGCAACCACACAATCTAAAACAGATGATTGTCAGGAGCTCTTTGAATAGGCCTCAACAAAACGGAACATCACCCTGCCGACAAAAAATATGTGGGACCTGCAGACACATTTACTCCACTGACAGGGTAACGATACCAGGTTCACAACAGGAGTACAGAATACAAGGTAAATTTTCTTGTGGGTCCACCAATCTGGTATATCTGATCATGTGTGCTAAATGCCCCAATGTTATGTACGTGGGAGAAACTGGACAAACTCTGCGCAAACGTATGAATGGACACAGGCACACTATTAATGATACCAAATCTGGACTCCCAGTTGCTACACACTTTCGGTCCAACGGACACAGCATGGATGATCTTCGTGTCACTGCCCTGAAGGGCGGCTTCAAAACGTCAAATGACCGATTAATAGCAGAAACAAAATTTATAAATTGTTTCAAAGCTGTGCAGAAGGGTCTGAATAAGGACAACAACTTTCTATATTGGTATGAGATGGATGATATATGAACTGTCTCAGCCACCCTAGCTGAACTTGTGAACTAAGAATTTACGATACCTCTGGGTCAATCCTAATACCAGGTCTGGGAGCAATAAAGTAAAGTAAACAAGGATCCTTATCTTACCCCATTTAGATGGTCTGTTTGTATTAAGGCATCTTAATGATGTATTTATGCTTGAAAAAAATATCTGTTTTTCCTTTTGATGTTGCATGTATATAAGCTGTCTGTACCACCAGCTTGCAAACTAACAGGATATAAACCTGACGAAGGCTGCAAGGCCGAAAGCTTGTTTATTCTTATTCATTTGTAGTTAGCCAATAAATGGTATCATCCTGATTTAAAACTTCTTGCTTTTACTGATGGCTAACACGGTACAATACCCTACTGCTACTGTTATTGAATATGTGGCACTGTACAGATTTTACAATACTGTACACACAAATGATAAAGTATAAATGATTCGTGTTGTTGTATCACAACATTTGCTTTATTGGTGAGCAACATCTACAGCTGGGCTCTGCTTTTCTGAGCTTACAGTTTAAGGCTACATAGTGGCCTCAATTCACTAAGCTTTAGCAAACACTTTATCAAACGTTTGATAATTTACCTCATGGGTAAAATCTAATTTTGAATTCACTAAGGTGTTATATATTTATTGAATGTTTTATCGATAAAACGTTCAATAAATCTATGACATCTTAGCGAATTCAAAATTAGATTTTACCCATGAGGTAAATTATCAAACGTTTGATAAAGCTTAGTGAATTGAGGCCACTTGAGATAAACGTATTTTGAAAAGGCAAGATCACAGACCAATTTTACCACCTTCCATGTAGTATGAAAGCCATACTCTACACAGTCTATTCTATGGAGCTGAACTCCCCATCAGATAAAAATCTTTGCAAGATGCTGCACACAAAGATGCTGTACACATGCAACAGATCAGTATCTGCAAAAGATCCGTTCCTGAAAAAGATCCGTTCTTGCAAAATGCATTCATATAGAGTGACCAGACGTCCCGGATTCGGGGTCCGCTGTCCCAGGCTGCATGAGGTCCCGGGAAACGTCCTGCTTTCAGCAGCGGGACGTCCCGGCCTCGGGACTCTGTCCACTATGGGTATCATTCATAAAGAGGCTGTCGGTAGTGCGGGAAAACACCGTTCTTCTCCGCAACCGGTAATTAAGACTTCTGGGTGGGCATTCATAAAGAAGTTGCCTGTTGCGGTAGAAGTGCGGAGGTTTTCTGGAGGAAGCTGGCGGTAGCGTGGCGGAAGACGTGCGGAAACATAAAAGCTGCCCGATTCCCTCCGTGCGCTCCTCTGCCTGATGCTGCTTGGGAGGTCCGTCCCATTCATTTACATGTAATCCACCCGCCTATCGCTACTGTCGAGCAAGCGGTATTTTCCTTCCGGATACCGCTTGCTCTAATGTTTATGAATGGATGTGTTTGTTACTTTTTCTAGATTAATCTAGAAAAACTCCGCACAAGGCGGAAATGTATAGCTCTGCACGGGAATGTCATTTTTTCATGGGGAAAGAGCCTTTATGAATGCTGACTTTGCCGAGTGGTCGGTGAAGTCAGCTGTTTTTAGCATTTCCGCATGCGGAAATGCTTTATGAATGATACCCTATATCTTCATGAACCGGCAGCGGCGTCTATAGACGCCGTGCCAGTTTATTGCCCGCAGCCCCTCTCCACCCTCCTTAGTCTTCCGGTGTCTGTTCCGACACCGGCAGGCGAGCAGGGCTACGGCAAGATGGCTGCCGAAGCCCTGACTATTTGTGTCTCCAGTACAGGGCTTCGGGTGCCATCTTGCTGTAGCCCTGCACTCTGAGCGCGGGAGACAGCAAGAGGAACAAGACGGTCCCAGGAGCAGCGCGCCAGAGCAGACTTCTGCCAGGTGAGTAAATGCTTGTTTTTCCAGGTGAACTGTGCCCCCATTGCGTTTATTTTCTGGTGACATGTTTGCCCCCATTGCGTTTATTTTCTGGTGACATGTTTGCCCCCATTGCGTTTATTTTCTAGTGAAATGTTTGCCCGCAGTGCGTTTATTTTCTGGTGAAATGTTTGCCCGCAGTGCGTTTATTTTGTACTGACATGTTAAACAATACCAGGTCCCTGGCAGTCCTGGTGATCTCTTTGGCTGCATTAATGGTTGAATCACAGACCAGAAATGTGCTTTGAGTCCCATGGGAGAAAAGCGCTTTACAAATGTTATTTGTTGTTGTTGTTGTTGTTGAAACGAGCATGCAGCTAATCCAGTCTGACTTCAGTCAGAGCACCTTATCTGCATGCTTGTTGAGGGGCTGTGGCTAAAGGTATTAGAGACACCGGATCAGCAGGAGAGTCGGGCAACTGGTATTATTTTAAAAGGAAAAACCCATATCCTTCTCAGTTTAGGTTCCCTTTACCCAGTACATTATTCAGCCACTACATACCTCCTTAGATGGATGGCTCTAGATAGCATGGAACCTTCCTGGTCTTAGCTCCATCCAGCCGTTCTACCACTGGACCCCATTCAAGTTATGCAACTTACTAGGTAAAATACCTCTTTGTTACGGCTTTGGAAGTACTCACGTTCTCGAATACTGCCAGAGACCAGCCCATTGCAAGTCTTGGCTCGCGCAGGCACAGATGTGCCCATCATTGGCAGCACTCAGGGACATGAGTACTTCCCATGCCTGACCAAGGAGTAACAAAGACCCAATGCGTTGCATTTAAACTGCAGCTGAATTGCGCTCATGTAGTGATGCGTCAAGTAGATGCAAATATCTTTGAGGCTAGATTCACAGTGGGACGTTGCGTTTTGATGCCACGTTAAAGTCGCACCGCAAGCTTACAACGCAACGCGCCCAAAAAGTGGCAACGCAGCGTTACCGTCACATACAGCAGATACAGTAAAAAATACAGGCAATGAAAAGTATGCTTCCAAGTCATTACTGAGCATGTGCAAACAGTCCAACGCAGCTAATAACGTGTATAACGCACTGCATGCAGTACTTTTACTTAACGTGCATCGTTAGACACCAACGCAACGTGTGCACTGTGAACAGGGCATTGATTTTTCATTGCAGTGAGTTATTCTGCGTTAAATGCTGTTTTAACGCGCGACTTTAACGTCCCACTGTGAACTTAGCCTGAGTTGATGCAAATATATGCAAATTTTTATTTAAATGAATGCAGCTTGAAAATGAACTAATCAAATCCTGCTGAGGTAAATTTCGAGTGGGAGAGGAGCCAGGAGGACGCCGGGGGACCTTGCGGCCTACGGTGGGCTGGAGGAAGCCCCCGGTAAGTACCAATTTCAATTTTTAATAACTGCTCAGGGTCCCTTTAAATTGATTTGTCCATTTTTCAGCTGCATATATTTGCATACAAAATGCATAATTCCACATCAACTAGGAATTATTTACATATCATTGACCCTCCTTAGGCCACATACAGACATCAGACCATAGTCTTTGGAAAATGAAAGATCACAGACCAATCTTACCACCCTTCCTGTAGTATAAGAGCCATACTCTACACAGTCTTTTCGATGGAGCTGAACTCCACATCAGAAAAAAATCATTGCAAGATGCTGCACACACAGATGCTGTACAGACACAAAAGATCAGTATCTGCAAAAGATCTGTTCCTGCCAAAAATCCATTCCTGCAAATTGCAATGATAGTCTATGAGATCTGCAGATCATCATACACACATGATTTAACTGACATTCATCTGCAGATCAGATCCACCAAGATGGATTTTCAGATCTGCAGATGGTCTGTGATCTTTCATTTTCCAAAGACTATGGTCTGATGTCTGTATGTGGCCTTAGTGACTCTATGTTATCAGCTGCTTGCCACAAGTCTTCTCCCTTTCTTAGCTGTGGGTTACATGACCGGTTATGTCACTTTTACTCAGCAGTAATTATCAGATCAGTAAACACTTCACACACCCAAGTAACTCTGAGTTCAGCAAACAATGCTGGTGATAAACTCCATTCGGGTCTGAGTAGTTTTAGCATCTTTCAGTGTACAGTGTTGGAAGTCTGTAACTTTTATTAATGATCTATTATCCCAGAGAGAGAGAGAAGGTGAGAGCTGGGCAGGAGTAGAGCTCAAAGTCCTCTGGCAGGGAGACTACACAGGAGGAAGTGCTGCTGATGCTCCAGCAGCTGGGATTTTAAAAACACCATAAGGTCACGCTGCCGGGACTGCCTGCGGATAGGTAGGATGTGTGCATGTAAAGACTGGGATGGGTGGATTTCATGCGAGTGATCAGCTTGAAGTGACAGGGAGGTATATGGAGGTGGCCATTGCTTATTTCCTTTTTAAGGCCCCTTTTCCACTGGAAGTTGATAGGCCTCTAACTGGCAACTAACTGCTCACTGCTACTTGGTAACTGCTCACTGCTGCCTGGTAACTGCTTGCTGAGCACATAGTTCAACTCTCCATGGAAATGAGCCCTAAGAGGCCTTTTCCACGGACTGTTGAGCTGTGTGCTCAGCAAGTAGTTATCAGGCAGTTGTGAGAGTTTGAGAGGCATTTCACTGCCTATCAACAGTCCGTGGAAAAGAGGCCTAAAGAATACTGCACATGTGATAACCGCTGTCTGAAACCTCCAATAACGTTCGGGGAGAGAGGAGGAAGGACAGGTGCTCAGCTGGGTAAAAATTGACATAAGTCCCCATTAGAACAATAGAAGTCGATTGTTATTGATGAATCAGAAATGGCCATCTTAGTGATGTTGGAACACCTGTACACCTGTTAGATTTTCACCTGACATGATCTTGAAAATTGCTTTGGGTGAGTATTAACCACTTCACCCCAAAGGGGTTTTTACCCTAATGGACAAGAGCGATTTTCACCTTTCAGTGCTCATTCCTTTCATTTGCCAATAGCAAACCAGAGATGAAGCACTTTCTTGTATTTTACCTTATAAATCAGTGGGAACATGACAGCAAACACCTAATCTGCTCTTTGTTTCATTGTTCTCTGTTTAATCTGACTGTTATCACCTCTGATAAAAATCCCCGACTGAGCACTCAGTCTAGCTTTGCTACAGAAAGATTATAGCTGAGTCTGTCTTCTCTGGTGTCTTTTCAAGCCCATGCCTGCCCCCTTGTGGCTCTGCTATAATGACTTAGCTATAATTATTCCCTGCAAAGCCAGACTGAATGCTCAGTCCGGGATTCTTATCACAGCTGAAAACACACTTTTGGCAGTGAGGATGAAACAGAGAGCATGGTAAGTGTTTTCTCTAATGTTCTTACTGATATATATGGTAAAATACACAAGGGTGCTTCGTCTCTGGTTCCCTTTAAAGAGGAACTCCAGTGAAAATAATGTAATAAAAAATGATGTATAAATGATTTAGTCAGTGTTTGCCCATTGTAAAATCTTTTAAATCCCTGATTTACATTCTGACATTTACTACATGGTGACATTTTTACTGCTGGCAGGTGATGTAGCTGCTGCATGCTTTATTGGCAGTTGGAAACAGCTGTAAACAGCTATTTCCCACAATGCAACAAGGTTCACAGACCGTAAACTGCCAGGAGTACCATGGTCCTCAGTTTCTTGTGGGAGGGGTTTCACCACAATATCAGTCATACAGCGCCCCCTGATGGTCTGTTTGTGAAAAGGAATAGATTTCTCATGTAAAAGGGGGTAGCGGCTACTGATTGGGATAAAGTTCAATTCTTGGTCGGAGTTTCTCTTTAATCACTACTAATCACAATAAAATGATCTATATCTTGTTTTTTCACCACCAATTGGGCTTTTTGGGGTTGATATTTGTTTTCAGTAATTACTTTATTGTCTATGCATTTTAAAGGGAAAAACTAGGAAAAAATTAAAAAATACACTATTTCTCCAATTTCATCCCCTATAGTTTTAATATAAACACTGCTACTGTGCATAAAACCCACACCTTTTATCTGCCTATTTGTCCTGATTATCACAACATTTTAATTATGTCCCTAGTACAAAGTATGGTGACAATATATTATTTGGAAATAAAGGTGTATTTTTTCTATGGTGTTTTTTTTTTTTTTCTTTCACCATTTTCACATGCGCGTGCGCACACGAGTGCCCGCGCATGTGCACGCGCACAGCGGCAGTAGCACTGTTTGACTTATAAAAACGTCCTGGAGCCGTTAAGAGGCTCTAACAGGAAGTTTTTATAAGTCAGCTTGTCATTAAGTGGTTAATATCAAAACTGTGTGTATGTAGTTTTGGGCCTGAGCTACTACCCTTTATGAATAGGGGTGGTCAGTGAGCTGCAAATAAATATGTATTGGTGTAGTTATGCAAATTCTGTATGCAAATGTATGCAGCTGGAAACTGATCCAATCAAATTCTACCTTAGTGGGATTTGATTGGTCCATTTTCAAGTTGTATAAATTTTCTTTCAAAGTTTGCATAATCCTGCGTCAATTCCAAGTTATTTGCATCTTTATTTAGTATTAAAGAGACACTGAAGCGAAAAAAAATATATGATATAATGAATTGGTTGTGTACTATGAATAATTACTAGAAGATTAGCAGCAAAGAAAATAGTCTCATATTTTTATTTTCAGGTATATAGTGTTTTTTCTAACATTGCATCATTCTATAATATGTGCAGATTACACAACACTCAGCATTCAAAATGATTCTTTCAGAGCAGTCTGTGAACTAATGACCTCTCCTCTGGCAGAGAAAAAGAAAACAGTTGAGATAATAAAAGTCAGATAACAGCCCTCTCCACGACTTTGAAAGTCGTAGAGCTTAATGGCTTTTTTGCATAGAGATAACAACTGGAGTTTCTTAACTCTTCCTGTACTAAAAACTATTAGACTGATGTGTCTGATCTTAATGTTTTATTTCTTAGCTGTACTACACATACAAATAATATCATAATTTTTTTTTTCGCTTCAGTGTCTCTTTAAGAGACTCTGCCATACTCAGACCATTTTCATACTTCAGGCAGTTGTTTTAGAGAAATTCCCTTTGGGGAATGTAACCTAGACATTCCTCCAGCAGTTGTGGAGCTGCCGGCAGAGTGGGCTCTCCATAGCTAAGCAACAGCTCTAACTCTCCAGCTTTTCCCTCTGCTGCTGAGAGATTAACCCTTTGTGGCCAGTACAAAGGCTGTAGCCTAGTGACGTTCCTGTACAGCATTCGGCCCCAAACTTCCCTCTGAGGGTTCAGGCCTGATCCGTGCAGGCGACAGTTATTGTGCATGTGTACACAGAGGAATTTTACTAAAATATAGTAGTAGGAGAAAAAAATAAAACCAAACATTGCAAAGTGAGAATTTAATACAAATATATATACTGATACTCTCTGTGTAATTCTTTAATCTTGTTTGATCCTCCGTGAGTCTGCAGGTCAGCATCCTTACTGCTGGCTGGCAGGCATGGGAAGAAGAAAAAACAGACATCACCAAACACACCCACTAACAACCATTATTTCCCAAAATGCAACAAGGTTCACAGACAGGAACTTATCATGGCAATGACCTCATACTGTGGGAGGGGTTCCACCCAATGTTACAGAATAACACAGGAAAAAATAGAGAAAGAGGTGATTTATCCTGGGAAAGGGGGTCTCAGCTACAGATTTGGATGAAGTTAATATTGTATTAAAGTTCTCGTTTAAGTCACCCTGGAAGGCACTTGGAGCACTAGGGAGTCTATTTGATTGGGCCATTTCCAAGCTGCATAAATTCATATAACATTTTAATGAAGCCATTAGCAGCTTCAAAGGAATTCTTTAGTTTGAGACAGTACACTGCTTTTGACCTCAGCTGGCAGAACGTGTTGTGCTGTAAATTCTTGAAATGCTTTGATGTTTGTCTGCTAGCAGAGGATATAGAAACTGGAAGCAGAAATTCTGTTATTGTCTCACACTGCCCCCTAGTGACAGGTGGCCATAAATACACATTACAGCAGTACTAATTAGATGCAGGGAAATGTAACAAAGAAGAAATAAAATAAATTGTCCCCGAAGCACTTGCAAGTCTCTAAATAAATTGGCTGCTGAAGGGTTAACACAGAATCATTAGCTATTTATTGACTATCCCTAGTCATAACTAGCTGCTAAGCTATGGCTTGTGACCGATTGCCTATAAATTCCCTCAATATCACTTTTTCTTCACTTGCCGATGAGTAACTGTTTCAAAAGAATAAATTGTTTAAAAACTGTTTCCAAAGCATAAATTGTTAAAAGGCCGCACAGAGTCCTGAAGTGAAGAGGGAATAAATAATGTAATGCACAGTTTGAGTTCCCCTATTTACATGGCGCGCTCATTTTACTTGCTGAACGCAGTTTTGATAAATAATGTAGCCCGGTTGCCGTCCATAAATCTCCTCTCGCAATTTCCAATTTCTTCACATTATCCCCAGTTTCCTCATCCGATGAATAGCTAAAGGGCAATATTTCATCTTAGTCCTTCCCTCTGAGGAAGAAAAGTTTCAGCTCTGGTGACCAATAAATAATTAACACCATTTATTCCAGAAGATGTTCTGAGAGGGCTTTCCAAAGTTCATCTATTTACACTTTGTTCACGGATCGGCTGACAGGAAACATCATGAGGCCTCCTAAACCCCCCTCGAGTATTATTCTAAGTAGCCTATAAACCTTCCTGTTAGGCTGACTCCTGTCAGGGGTGCTGAGAGAAGTGTGATTGCCGGCCAGGCGCCCTTTCTGGGCCTCCTGATTCCACATCTGATTACCTCTCCCCTGTAGTGATATTGCTGTTAATGCACCATTTGAGTACACCTGAAGTGACACGCAGCCTGAGGAGATCAACTAATGTGTATATATAGCAGCACCAATTCTACTTATAACTCATTTCTCTCTGATAAGGTCATTTAAAGCATCGCTGATTAATACTAACATTTAAAGAGAGTCTGAAGCGAGAATAAATCTCGCTTCAGACCTCATAAATAGCAGGGGCACGTGTGCCCCTGCTAAAACGCCGCTATAGCACGGCTTAACAGGGGTCCCTTCACCCCCAAATCCCCCTGGATACACCCGGGGAGCGCTTCCTGGTTGGGGCAGGGCTAGCCGCCGCAGCCCTGCCCCACGCGCATCTGTCAGCGCGTATCTCCGCCTCTCCTCCGCCCCTCTCAATCTCCCTTCACTGAGAGGGGCGGGGGAGAGGCGGCGATGCGCCGCTGACAGACGCGACTGGAGGCAGGGCTGCAGCCGTTAGCCCTGCCTCCAGGAAGCAATAAATCACGACCAAATCTGCGACCAAGTGTCGCAGTGGTCGTTTTGGGGGTGAAGGGACCCCCGTTAAGCCGCGCTATAGCGGCGGTTTAGCAGGGGCACACGTGCCCCTGCTATTTATGAGCTCTGAAGCAAGATTTATTCTCGCTTCAGAGTCTCTTTAAATACATGCTTTTAAAGTCAGTGGGAACCTGTAACGATTGGTGTCGGCACTCAGAGAGAATCTGATTATTGGTGATCTGCGGTATCACTAATAATACAAGTATGACTAACCTCCGGACACCTAATAATGTGTAAGTGTTTGGGTGCAACAGTAGAAGGCTATCTCCCGTGGAGCGGGAGATACAGACACCACTGCAGCCAATGGACACCTGAGGAGCAGGTGACCTATGGCTGAGCAGGAGCTATCTCTAGAGATGAGATAGAGCAGCAGCCAGTGATTCCCTGATGGAATGGAATCAGACTGTACTGCAGCCAATGGACTCCTAATGGGAAGAGACCACTGACTGTACTGCAGGAAGGCCTCTCTGAGGTACAGGAGGTCCTTGCAGCCAACTGACACCTGGTGGATTAGTGCCAAGGAAGTACAGACAGACTAATCACGCAGGGAATGAGTGACAGCCAGGAAGGTCAGACAGGCCAGGTCGGCAACACACGAGCATATAAGGTACAAAGACAGAAGACTGATTCGGCAACCGGATACAAGCAGGGTCAGCAACTGGTAGACAGATGGGCAGAGGTACCGAATCAGAAAGCAAGAGAGAGGTCAGCAAAGCAGAAGGTCATAACAGATATACATAAGAACAATTCTAATCTGAGGTGTGAGGTCTCGACACCCGGGAACTGGTCTAAAGTATAACAGAGTAATGACACAGCAATCCTAAGCTTGGGTGTGAGGTCCTTGGTCTCAACACCCGGGAACTGGTCTAGAGTATAACAGAGCATAAACAAAGGTAATCTGGCTAAGTGTGAATTCCCAGCTCCTGCTGGTTCTAACACACTGTAAGATCTGAGTGCTCACACGTAAGTATTCGCAACGGCAGACAACCAGCAACTGAAAGGCAAGATCTATATATACTCCAGCGCTGCTCAGTGCCACCCCCAGCCGCTCAGCCAATCAGGAGTTCCGGATCAGCTGATCCCTCTCCTGTTGGCATAAAGGTCCTGTCCTCTAGCGCGTGCGTAACTCTCCCTCCGTGTGCACTAGAAGGCCCAGACAAACCAGACACATGTCGCTGTGCGGAAACCGCCGGTCTGAAATTGGAGACAGCCGCCAGACCGCGCGGCGGCATCTCCGCCATTCATTACAGAACCACATTTAAAAAAATGAGGCAGATACTTACCTAAGGAGAGGGCTCTGGGTCCTATAGAGCAGTGATGGCGAACCTATGGCACACATGCCCGAGGCGGAATGCGGAGCTGTCCCGGTGGGCACGTGTCCTGTGTCCGCCGCCACCACCACTAATCTTAATAACCCCCGCCGCCGAGAACTCCGCATGTCGTGTCTAGAGGGGGTGGAGCAGGACTAGCATCCGTGCACGGAGATACTTTTGAAAGTTCCGTCCCCACCCACTCCCCGCTCTGCTTTCAGGGGCGCCTGGTCCAACATCAGCGCGGGACTTTTGGCTGGCTGCAGGAAGATCATCGGGGAACTGCACGAGGACGCCGGGAGAGGAGACAGAAGTCTCCTCTCCCGGCGGGCCAGGTGACTAAATACTTTTTTTTTTTTTCTTACAGGTTACAATATTTTCTGTTGAAATGCTGGCCACATTACCATTTTTTTCTAGTGAGACATTGCTGCATTATGATTATTCTCTGGTGAACGATTGCCGCATTACAATTATTTTATGGTGAAACATTGCCTCATTGCGATTATTTTCATGATGGGAGGGAGGACAGGGAAGGGGGGGGGTTGTACCCAGAGTTGGGAGAAAATGCTCCGACTCCTGATGAATTTAAACTGTAATTAAAATAGAAAATATAATATAATGTTCTATTTCTCAGATAATCGTCATCATAAATAATTTATACACAGTAGTAGCTGTGCTTAGTCCACAAAAATGAAATTAACCAATCAAGAAATACAGTAGTTACTTGTGCTGCTTCAATAAAGCAGTTCCTGTATTTTTAAAGTCAGATATACATATCTGATTGTGACTGTATATATGATGTGTACCCAGGAATCTCTTATATATGTTACGGCCAAAACCAGAAATCGACCAATTCTAGAATTGGCCGGCCGTTTCTAGAACTGGCCGATTTGACGTCGGCCAAAGTCCAAAATGCTGGGAATTTCTGACATTGGCCGGCCAGTTCTAGAAACGGCCAAAGTCAGTCGGCCAAAGTCCAAAACGCACAAATCTTTTTTTTTTTTAAGAAAAGCATTTCTTAGTTACAGCTGATACAAATCCTGCAATAAATCTGCAGTGTGTCTACTTCCTGCTTTCTTGAGAGCAGACATATTGTTAACATCCTGTGCTTTTAAATTAGCTGCTCTGCTGTGGCAGTCAGGTGACACAGGGGAGAGATCAAATTACACTGGTGTTTAGTCAAAGATGAGGGGGGATGCATGGCTGGGGGTGCGTTGCATGGCTGGGGGGCTGTTCTGGGTGCTGTGCATGGCTGGGGGGGTGTTTGCTGGTTGCTGTGCATGGCTGTGGGTGCTTTGCTGGGGCTGTGCATGGCTGGGGGGGTTTGCTGGGTGCTTTGCATGGCTGTGGATGCTTTGCTATGGGGCTGTAATACCTACCAGGGCTGTGGATTTTGTACAAAATCATCCGACTCCCGACTCCTCAGTTTATGAAGCCTCCGACTGCACAGCCCTGCTAGAACCCACTACAAATCGCTAGCGCAATTGCTAGCATTTTTAAGTAGCATTTTGTAAGCAATTTCATGAGCGTTTTCCGGCAATTTTGGTAGCGATTTTAAAAAGTATAAGCTTTTTGGCAGCGAATGTGTAGTGATTTGTGATTAGCGATTTTAATTATGATTGGTCCTTTCAAATTATTATAATTCTGTTTACAGTTTTCAGTAATGTAAAATCGCACTCAAAGCGCTATGTGTAGCGATAGCAATTAGACAGCGCTTATATACTTTACATCGAAGCGCAAACGCTCCCAAAATGCTGCATGTCCTGTGATGGTGATTTTGCGTATAGCAATCACTACTGCGGAATTTGTAACATTTATTTGTATTGGCCGAGCGTTTAGGGAAGAGCTCTGCCAATGTAAATAAAAAAGCGCTCCTTAAATGCTCAGAAAAGCGCTCTAGTGGGTTCCAGGCCTTATAGGCAAGATGATTATTTCAAGACTCTGCAGCCTTCTCTGCAGCTCATTGGCTATTGCTGAAGTTCAATTTGTGTTCCTTTTTTTTACTTTTAATATCTGAATTTTTTTTACATTTGTTGAATCTTGTGATAGGCGGTTGTAGGGGAGCACAGAATGGCGTATCTTCCTAATCCTGATCATGTGATGGTGCTAAGCGAAGCTGATCTGACGGAAATTGCTCCCAAATCTCAAGATGCTGGACCAAAACTGTCATCCAGAGTCAAGAAGAGAATGAGGTGAGGACTGATATTCTTGGATTATTGTATGGTATTCGATTAGTAGTGATGCTCATGTGTGTGTGGAAACTCATGGAGGGCATCTGGTCAGCTTGATCAGATGATCAGATTAGCAGAGCCTTATCAGTGTTAACATGCCTTATCAGAGTAGCATAACGAGTGCTACGAACTTATGCCTGCTAATTGGCAATGACGAGAGCTCCACTCGTCCTGCCCTGAGCCCCTGCGGGTCCAATCACTGTAAGAGCCCTTTCACACCAGAGGGATTTTTCGGCGTTTTAACGCCACGGCCGAAGTTGGCGTTTTGCTAGGTAAAAGGTCCATAGACTTTCATTTTACCTTTCACATCTATCTCAGCGTTTTGGAGCGTTGGGTTTCAACGCTCCCAGGAGCTTTTTGATAGTCAATGGAAAACGCCAACTTCAGCGTTTTCAAAGCCTTTTCAAAGCGTTTTACAGCTATCTTGTTCACTTATTTTTATAGAACAAAAAAAAAAGGACGTTTTCATATGGGCTGTAAAACTCTTTCAAAACGCTATGTATTTGGCGTTAAGCAAAAGGCTGACTTTCAGCCTTTTCTACCGCAGCCTCTAGTGTGAAAGAGCCCTAAAGGACATTATCCCCGCACTTTGATTGGCCCAACAGGCTGCCTGTCACTTGAAGCTTGACAAGCCCCAATATTTAGCCCCCTACCCCTTCTCTTTACATGTGTTTGTGAGAGGGTTTTATTGCCCTTCTTTCGCAGCCTGGCATCTGCAGAAAGAACAGGCAGATTAGGATTGCTGTAATTAGCAGTAGCAATGAGCAAACAAAAACTTTCATCAGCAAGAAAGTGGGAAGATAGAACACTGTGCTTCAAACAGTCACACTTGATTACATTCACACCTTTCCCTGGATAAATAAGGGCAGACAGAAGGGGGGAGGAGCCGGGGAAAAAAGGCAGCTCCTACAGCTATTAGAAACCAGGACAAACTTCAGAAAAAAGCTGCTTGTATCACTTTAAGATTTGTAATTAGTGGCTGGGACCCACTACAGATACTGCTGAAGCGCAAAGCGCCTGCTATTTGCATGATCTCAGAAGTGCCACAATTTCCCAAAATGATCACAACATGACAACTGTAGCCACTGATGCGATTGCTCTGGGATTGTGGGATCGACTGACATGCCGGCAATTGGCAAGTGGGCCTAGTGACTCCCAGCCCTTAGGCCGATATGACGGTTTGGCCTGGGACCCACAGCAGCTGTTTCAGCCATGCTTTAAAATTGCCAGAGATTCCAAAAGCGCTAGGCTAATGTAATTCAATGGAAGTGATTCTACAGGAACGATTGTAATTTCCCCAAATTGCAGTCGCAGGTCCTTCAGTATTTTTGGAGTGATTGCATTCTAATACAAGAAGTAGGGTTGAGGTTTACTATAAATGACGTTGGGCACTGGTGGTTGGGGGTGCCATTGCTTATCTATGGGGGCTGCTCCCGGAGATACCACCGTTTGTGTGAAGTTTGCCACCACGGTGATGACGCACTCCACACAGACACTGGGCTGCAGCCCCCCGTAGGTAAGCAATGTCGCTCTCCTAACCCCTGCCCCTCCAACTGCACATTACGTCACGATCGCCGCTTAAGGGAGGATCATCGTAAAAATAAATAAATTTAAATAAATTTAAAAAAAAAGTGTGATGGGTGCTCAGTGCCCTTTTCACTGTAATTCCTGGAGGGTGTAGCTCAGTCATGCTGTGAACAAGAGTAACTGGAGAGAAGATGCTAATTTCATTTCGGGATGATGTTGCTTATGCACATTTTCCTAGCTTAAAATGCAGTAGATGATGATTTTGATTGGTCCAATTCCAGGCTGCCTACATTTGCATAAAGCTTGTATCAACTCAGTAGGATCTGCATCCCATTGAACATCTTTTGCAGTGAACCAACCAAGTTGGTGATTCTTCCCCTGCTTATGAATGGCATCCAGTAATATCACGATGTACAGCTGTGTTATCCTTGCAGCGTGGTGATTACATTCACATCACATTGCAGATGAATAATGCAGCGTCTGGCTTGTCTTATGCAGACATATGTCAGCGTAGATGGAAAGGTATTCTCCCATCAGCCAAAGCTTCATCTGTGGTAAGGCAATTACCGGTATGTCAGGTCCCGACGGGCGGCTTCGCTGATGCCTGCCTGCCTGCTGCTATCATACTCCTCTTAACAGAGATAATTCTATAGGCACCCATTACTCTGCTGTAGTCATGCTGTGTTTCTTTGTATTCCAGATGTTCTGCACTGATCGCAAAATCCCTGCTCCTGAAATTCATTCCGATACTTAATTGGCTCCCACATTATCCCGTGAAAGAGTGGCTTCTGGGGGATGTGATATCGGGCCTCAGTGTCGGCATCATCCAGCTCCCGCAAGGTACATAATTGAAGCTCAACAAAAGGTTGTAAAGGGGGTTGTAACATCCAAAAATAAAAAATTGGCAAAAAATACTTAGTGCCCAAAAATATACATAAACCCCTTTTTTTTCTAAAATAGGTCACTATATGTCACCATTTTTTTTCTTATTTACCTGGTATGGGTGCCTTTGCCTAACTGCAGGAACTGTGCAGTGCCAGTGAGATTGTTGGAAGCTTTTTTTTTTTTTTTTTTTCGTACAGTAACAAACTTATCTCAGCATGCGAATAACAGAAAGCATCCTATTTCGGATAATATAAGGACACTATGACAAGAAGGTAATTGCATGCGATCTGGATGGTATGCTATTGACTGAATAGGCAATATTTCCCCATGCGACATCAATATGAGAAAACACTGTATATTCCGCATTAGTAAAAACGGGCCCTATAGGAATTTTTGTTTTTATCAAGTGGCTTCAGTATACTTGCATGCTGAAATAGTGTTAAGTCCTTTCTGTATTCTGCAGGTTTAGCGTATGCCCTGTTGGCGGGTGTTCCCCCGGTGTTTGGTCTGTACTCCTCGTTTTATCCTGTACTCCTTTACTCCATATTTGGCACATCCCGACACATCTCTGCAGGTAAGAACCACATTGTAGTTAATAATTATATTTAAAGGTACCTTTCAGCTTAATGAGCACCAGAAGTGACATGCAACATTAGATAAATGTGTATTATCAAGCCAACTTAGAACTAGGCTGTATTCATTTTTCTCTCACTGTAAAGGTTAGGAATCCAGCAATGTAAATAACACTTTCTCTGCAATCAAGAAAGTCTGACTCCAGCATCAATCTTACGGATAACTAATTAGAGGTCATAAAACTCCTGTGTGGCAATGTATTCCCAACTACTTATGGTTGCGCCTGATGCATGTTTCACGTTCCTCAGGCGCTTGGCAAGTTAAGTGACATGCAGTGATAAATGTCATTTTGGACCACAACCTCTAATGAATTTTTCCAAACCCTTGTAGAATCGGTGCCACTGAGAATTAAGGCTGTTTTGAAGGTGAAAAGGGGGGGGGGGCGGTGGGGACCACTGCATGACCAGGACATAGAATTTACAGTCAGAGATGGATGAAATGGTACCCTTAGCATTGTACCATCTCAAAACCCCTCAATTTGCCATTGGACACTTTTTGTAAGCAGAAGAGTGAGGAAGGGGATCAAAGAAGGTGACATCCATTCCCCTATACCCCCACCGAGCCCAAGGCTTCTGCCTAGCTTGCCTTCTGGACGATCCGGTTCTGTTTACAGTATTTAAACCAATACATTTAAATGGTGCCCTGTTATGGAGATGATAGGAAGGTGTCTAGGAAAACTCCTTCAAATAATAATTTTCAAATGAGAAAAAAAATTGTTATGGGATTTTGTAAATGAAGAAATACATGAGAATCCTTTCCTGAGGAGATTGAAGAGTCCAAAACCTGTCAGATTTTTGCTACTTACTGAAAGTGACAGCAACATAGGAAATTTATAGTGCAATTTACTCTGGGATAAATCTACTTTTTATATGTATGTATTTTAAATGTTACAATTTTCCACAGTAGTTGTCAGGCATTCCTAAACCTGACATTTCATTGCGACCTGCATTATGATCTTTGTGTTGCAGGGACCTTCGCGGTCATCTCTGTGATGGTCGGGAGCGTGACGGAGTCCCTGGCACCCACCGACAACTACATCCTAACTGCCAATGGATCGGCCATTGATATAGGTGCCAGAGATGCTGCCAGGGTACAGGTGGCATCGGCCCTAACCGTATTGGTTGGAATATTTCAGGTAAGGTGAACAACACAATATTGGTCGTTTTTCTTTCGCATACAAATTCATCACTGCTGTCTTGGTTACAATCTGCATTTTCATTATATATACAGCTATGTATTTGGCTGGGGTTTTCTAACCCTCACACACAATTATTCAATTAGTCAGTGACCTAGTTTGAGAGCTTTGTGGTCTTTGGCATCAATAATTTGCATTGAAATGAAACAAATCTGATTGGCTGTTTGTGGCTCCACCTCCTTTTCTGAATTTAAACCCCAGTCACTCAATGACCAACTGTACCAGGTTTGAGTCTTGTGCTATTAACAGTGCAATAATGGCAGCAAGTCAATATTCCCCTTGAAAATCAATAGGTGAATTATGATTGGCTTTTGTAGGCTCCACTGTTCTTAATATTAATCCCAGTCACCCAGTGACCAACTGTGCAAAGTTTGAGAACCCTGCGATTAACAGTGTAAGAATGGCTGCCGTTTACATTTTCCCAGCAAACTTTGTATTTGCCTTTGCCCACTGATGACCCGGCATTGCCCGGGTATGTATTTGGCTGGTGTTGGCTGTGCCCACTTTTTCTAACCCTAACACACAATTACTCAATGACCTAGTTTGTGAGCTTTGCGGCCTTTGGCATCAATAATTTGCATTGAAATGAAACAAATCTGATTGGCTGTTTGTGGCTCCAACCCCTTTTCTGAACTTGAACCCCAGTCCAATCCAATCCAATGACCAACTGTACCAGGTTTGAGGCTTATGCCCGTGCAAGAATGGCAGCAATGAAATATCCCCCTTGAAAATCAATAGGTGAATTTTGATTGTTTTTTGTAGGCTCCACCCACTTTTCTGAATATTAATCCCAGTGACCAACTGTGCAAAATTAACAATGCAAGAATGCCAGCAGTTTAAATTTTTACCAGTGAAATTTGTATTTGTCCCACCCACTTTTTGGTTATGGAGATAAAAAGTATCCTATATGTTATTCCAGGTAATGTACTATGTGTGTGCCAAATTTCATTCTAATCTGTTCAGCCATTGTTGCGTGATTGAGTAACACATACAAACTGTCACAATCTCTCCTGTAGCATGTTCTGTCGGTTGCGGCGGGACTGCAACCAGGCAGTTCTGGCTTATCTGCTTGCATTCAGTTGCGCATTTGCAATAAGTCTCATTGTCATTTGCAGTCACTCTGCAGTTCAGAGCAGCTCAGGATGCTGTCATAACTCTTCCCTTTGCTTGTTGCAGTTGAACTGCAGCCAGATATCCCTGGATTTCCTACATGCATGTCATTGCATAGTATTGCATATATTTGTTATGAGAGTCTTTCAGCTGACAGCTTGTGATCAAGTTGGCTCAGGATTGCGTAATTACCATTCAGCTGAGTGGGAATTTGGATGCCTGCATCCATTGGCTGATGCCGACTTAAGTCTGCCTCCCATTTCAGACCCCGCCCGACATAGTGTTCAGCTCTCTGAGTTGTCGTTGGGTCTATGCTGTGAAAGTTGTCATTGTAAAAATGTGTAATGCCTTGCTTTGTATTTTCATGTCTGCTTGACGTTTGCTGACCTGCGGGGGTCAGTAAAGTCTTTCTGATCCTGATAGTTTGGATTCTGCCAGCACCACGTTGGTGACTGGTAAAATTCCTTCTAGCCTTGTTCTTGCCTTGTTCTTGAGGACGAACTATAGCAGCGGTTGCCATTAGTAACGCTCCTACCTGTTAGTCTTGTCTATCTCAGTGCGAATGTTGCTGTCGCTGAAACAGCGACTAGATTGGCTGAGCATTCCGTCTGTCTGTCTGTCTGTCTGTTGTCTGTCTTGTTAATGGTCATTACTTGTGATTTAGCTAGTGAGTCATTTGAGAGCTACATTTCATATATTGCGCATCAGCACGATTTATATGTACTCTAGTCAGTCAGTTTTGTAATATTGTAATATTGTATATTGTTTTGTATTCCGACCCTTGCTTGCCTCTTGACTACGAATTTGCCTAGCCCTTCTGTGTTACTGCCATCTATCGTGTATGACCCAAGCCTGTTACAGACTACGTCTGTTGTGTATTGTATCACATAGCATCTAGCCTGATAGGTGGCCCAGAGCTGCAGTTGCTCTGGGCAATTTTGCTCCCTTGTTCATTACTCCTGTGTCCATCTGTGGAGCCTCTTCCATTACCCAGCTACAGAGTCTGGAGCACACACGCTGACTCAGAGTATGCCTCGCCAGCATTACACAAACATTCACATTTATAATATTAGTAAGATATATATATCTTGAACTGACACATGCTATTTTGTAATTTAATGTAGTTTGAGAAATACCTCTGCATTTCAATATGCCGTCAGCTCTGATTTTCTTAAAGGACCACTATCGTGAAAAATTGTTACATTTTAAAACACATTTAAACACATAAAAATAAGACGTATGCTTTTTTTCCCAGAGTAAAATGAGCTACTGTCACTTACAGTAGGTAGTACAAATCTGACAGAACCGGCAGGTTTTGGGCTAGTCCATCTCTTCATGGGGGATCCTCCGCAAAGCTTTTATTCTTTATAAGAACATTCTGTGAAAATAATTTATACAATGATGCTGGCCAGCCTCCCTGCTCGCTGCACAATATTTTTGGCTGTTGGACAGAGCAACTACATTCATTAATGCTTTTGAAAATAAACAAACCCCTGAGAGTCCCCCATGAGGAGATGGACATGTCTAAAACATGTCAGTTTTGTCAGATTTCTACTACCCACTGTAAGTGACAGCAACTTAGGAGAAAAGTAATTTACAGCTCTTTTTACTCTGGAATAAACGTACTTCTTATTTGTATGTGTTTGCATGTATTTTAAATTGTTCAATTTTTGAAACAGAGGTCCTATAAGGAAGTTGACATTTCGGTTCTTTGTGGCTTTGGTGATACAATTTTGTTTACTGTACAAAATGCACAGAGCAGAATGTAATATTTAGCAATTGTACACACTATCCTTGGTTTACAACACTCACGGTTAGATTCTGGTATAGCTGTCAATAAAACGTAATAAAAAAAATACTTTTTATGAGCAGATGCCATTCAATGGGTATTGAAGGTATGTACAATCACTAGAAAAATGTCACCTGCAAGGTCTTGAGACCCGAACCCTATAGGGCATACACGGCTCGTTTTTGAGCCATTAAGATGGCTCGATAGATCATTTCCGACATGTCCGATCTCCCGCCCGATCGTTTCGCCGCTCGATTCCAGACAGCAGTGTATGGAAAAAGATAAGAAAAACGAGCTGAAGAAACGAGAATTGATTGTGGAATTGAAAGGCACAACGATCAAGCGGGAAAATCGAGCGGCAAAAACGAGCCGTGTATGCCCAGCATGAGGCTTTGGATGCTAGCTGTCCCCACCTTTCATTTTTGTTCTCCTTTTGTTTGCTGATGAAATATTCACAGAGATAAGTGTAGATTGTAGAAACAAAGTAAATTCATGTGGAAACGGCTTTTCCAAACAGACTGTGTTGGCTGTGCCCACTTGTTCTAACCCTAACACACAATTACTCAATTACTTAATGACCACGTTTTTGAGCTTTGCAGTCTTTGGCATCAATAATTTGTATTGAAATTAAACAAATCTGATTGGCTGTCTGTGGCTCCACCCCCTTTTCTGAATTTGAACCCCAGTCATCCAATGACCAACTGTACCAGGTTTGAGGCTTGAGCCATTATCAGTGCAAGAATGGCAGCAATTAAATATTCCCCTTGAAAATCAGTAGGTGAATTTTGATTGGCTTTTGTAGGCCCCACCCTCTTTTCTGAATATTAATCCCAGTCACCCAGTGACCAACTGTGGTAAGTTTGAGAACCCTGCCAATAACAGTGTAAGAATGGCTGCAGTTTACTTTTTTCCCAGTGAAATTTGTATTTGTCTCCGCCCACTTTTTGGTTATGGGAATAAAAAGTATCCTATATGTAATTCCAGGTAATGTACTATGTGTGTGCAAAATTTCATTCAAATCCGTCCAGCCAATGTTGTGTGATTGCATAACAAACATCCAAGCTTTCACATTTATAATATCAGTGAGATACTAGGGATGAGCTGGTAGGATTGGAACAGTTCCAAGTTCTTATTTTTGCATGGGAATTTTTGTGCTAAAACTTAGAATGTGGAATTCTCTGAGTTCTGATTTATTTACTAAGTTTTAGGTTGATGTCAACGTACCATTGACCACAACCTTAAACTTGGTATATAACTTGGGGACACGAGTACCTCCGAAGGCTGCCTGAGGATAGCTGAATATGTATTAAACCTGCAGGTCAAATAATTTTACTGTAGGACAATGGTGGAAATGATGAGAGAGCAGGAAGGTTCTTCCCTTCCTTGCCATAGGTGAGTATCGAATTATTTTCTTTCTTGCTTCACATTTTCTTTAAATTCTTTGTAATTGTTTAACACATTGTGAAAACAGGATTTTGAACTTGTTCCATTGGTGTTTGCAGATCCTGCTGGGGCTGGTCCAGTTTGGCTTTGTGGTTACTTACTTGTCGGACCCGCTGATTCGTGGTTACACCAGCGCAGCTGCCATTCATGTGACTGTGTCTCAGCTGAAGAGCATTCTGGGTGTAGACATTACCCAGAGGAGTCACCCTCTGTCTCTGATCTACGTAAGACCATTGTATATCTCTGCTGTGTATCTCGTGTCCTTTTAGCCTAGAGGTGGTGAGACAGATCTTAGGCGGTGAAGAGTCGCACACCTATGAATCCCATTTCAGAACAACTAAGTCACAGACATTTATATCGTGCTTTTCTTCTGGTGGACTCAAAGCGCCAGGGCTGCAGCCACTAGGGCACGCTATGTAGCAGGGGTGTCAAACTCAAATACAAAGTGGGCCGAAATTGTACACTGAGACCTAGTCATGGGCCGAAATTGTACACTGAGACCTAGTCATGGGCCGAAATTGTACACTGGGACCTAGTCATGGGCCGAAATTGTACACTTGGACCTAGTCATGGGCCGAAATTGTACACTGGGACCTAGTCATGGGCCAACCTCAATGTCTACTGGCCACCTTCCTCCCTTATAAAATTTTCTGGTGTCTAGTGGTCCTCCCTCCTCTATACAGTTGTCTAGTGTTTAGTTCTTTTCCCCTATCTCCTATATGGCTTCCCTGGTGTTCTAAGGCTTCACCTCCCAAATAGCTTCCCTGGCGGTCTAGAGTGGGCCAAACATAATGCAAAGTGGGGAAACCACTTGAGGGCCAAATTGAATGGCTCTGACTGCCAAATTTGGCCCACGGGCTGGAGTTTGACATGCATGCTCTATAGGCAGAAGCAGTGTGAGGAAGTATTGCCCTAGGGCTACTTACTGAATAGGTGCTGATTGGATGAACAGAAAGAGCCGAGATTTGAACCCTGAACTCCTGTGTCAGAGCCAGTGCCCTTATCCAGCCTTAACCAGTACACTATCCATTCGGAGGACTGGAACAAGCTGACTTTTTGGGGGATTGGCATTATTTGGGATGGGACAACAACTATACAGGGGCATTGTTACTCATTTGAATTTCCATTTCTGCAATTCACGTTTAATGCAAGTCGATGGCAATGCTGAAAATGTGCGTTTTATGCGAAAAATTCATTGGTATGCAGGAAAATCATAATCTGAAAATGTGCGTATAAATGTGCCCAAAACATGCAAAAAAAAGTGCATAAAAAATACCTGAGAAATCCGCACGCAGATTCGTGCATGCTGAAAATCACATACAGAATTTGTATTGATAAGGGTGAATGGCTCCAATGATTTTAGATACATGATTAGATTTAATGTGATATTAGATTCAATTGTTCTATTTGATTGCTTGCTTTGCTTGCCTATTTCCCATTGTTAAGAAACCTCACATAGGGGTTGATTCACAAAGCTTTTCTGTTGAACTATCCTACCTTGCTTAATGCTCGGAATACACGATGCGTTTCTGCTGCTCGATACTCCATTCGATCGTTTTTGCCGCTCGATTCTCCAATCTATTCTCTTATAATTCCGGTCATTTTTCTTATCTTTTTCCATTCACTTCTATGAGAAATCGAGCGGCAAAACGATTGAACGTGAGATCGGAGATGTCGGAAATGTATTTATTGAACCATCTATCTGCTGCAAAAACACATTGTGTATTCCCAGCATAACAACTCATAATTTTTCTCTTCTTAAAGGAACGCTATCACTAACACTTTTTTTTCAGTTGAGATAGGAATTGTTTAGGAAGTGCTGCTAAGTACTGGTTTCTACATTTGAATGCTTATCTCTTTGTTTACTGTTATCTGAATCCTTTCACACTTCAGTGTGGCCATAACTGAGGCTGAGTGAACCATGAGTGGAGGGGGATTCCCTCACAATACATCTGTTAACCCTGTGTGTGAGAAAGCTCTCAGAGAGCTGTCTCCAGAAAGCAGAGGAAATATATCTTATGTGCAACATTTGTAATAGTGTGTGAAACCAGAAGCATTTCATATAACTCTGCTTCAATATTACACTGTTCTTAGCATGTCAGACTGCAGAGATTCATCTTTGCAAATGAGACATTCCGAACGTAGCTAAAATCTACACACGATGAATTACAGCTTTTGCCTCTGATATTTAACATGAAAAGTAGGAAAGTGTTTACACAGCTACTTAGAAATTATTTGTACATTGTCATTTTAGAACACTTAGTTTGATAGGGTTCCTTTAAATGACTTCACTCATGATTTATCTCACCTTATCTGTTTATCTCATGAATCATCTCTCCTTATTTCTTTACTCCTGCATTAGCACTTCTTAAGGTGGCCATTACATCAGGCGCCTTGGCACCCAATCGACCATCCAATTTGATTATTAGCATCGGATGAAAATAGGTGCAGCCCTGAGCATTCCCAATCAACAATGCACCCAACTTCAGGCCAAAATTGGTCGCCTGTATTAATCGGACATGATGCAAGATGTAGGGCTGACATGCTTGCTCAGGTGTGCTGTGGTACCGGTATGTGATAGCGGGACAAGCGACAAACGCAACAGAACCCCTTGCACTGTCCCTCCTAGTGTGAAATGTGGCCACTTCACCCCTTGTGCCCGGTGTATGAATACTTTACATGTAGGTATCCGCCGCTGGCTCTATCATCTTCCTTCCTCACGCTGGCAACCACGAAGGGAGCGTGCATGTGGACAGAGGACAGAGCCAACGTTGGACACCGACAGGTGAAGTATACTGCACAGGGCACACTTTTCATTAGGGGTACAGCGCCAGGGGCGGCAAGGCGGCGAGTGTGGTGCCACAAGGCCGATTCCCAAGATATTTCATGCTGAAATTGATCAGAAATCGGCCTGCGGTGTATAGGCAGCCAACAGATCTCTCTCCGATCACATTCGATTAGAGAGAGATCTGTCTCTTGGTAGATCTACCCATACTTTGTCTGATATATGGGCACCTTTTATAGTTAAGGAGAACCTGAGGTGGGTTGTAAGAATCCAATTAGCACACAGAGGCTGGGTCTGCATATAATGCCCAGCCTCTGTTGCTATACTGTTTCCCCCAGTCTTCCCCCTGCGCTCTGCTGTGCCCCCATAAATCGAACGCCTTGCTAGTGACGCAGCGTGTTGCCAGCAGGCTGTTTACCTCGAAGTGTCACTCTCGCTGCTCCCCCGCCTCCTCCATAGCGCCGCTCCCCGCCTGCCACCCTTTCCTCCACGCTAATTGGAGGGAAGGGACACAGGCCGGGGAGCGGCGAGAGTGACACTCAGAGGTAAACAGCCTGCTGGCAACACACTGCGTGTCACTAGCAAGGCGTTTGATTTATGGGGGGCAAGCAGAGCGCAGGGGGGCCCAAGGGGAAACAGTATAGCAACAGAGGCTGGGCATTATATGCAGACTCTGCCCCTGTGTGCTAATTGGATTCTTAGAACCCGCCTTTGATAAGATTTATGAATTCACCTGATAGTATGGTTGTCTTCTCCTTTAGACCATTGTGAATATCTGCAGCAAGCTTCCCAAGACTAATGTTGCTTCTCTCATCACTGGTCTCATCGCCCTTTCTGTCCTGTTCACCGTCAAGTTTCTGAACGAGAAATACAGCGCCAAAATCCGGATGCCTATACCAATCGAGCTGATTACGGTGAGATGATTGTAGCACAACATTCCAATACTGTACCACACCATGCAAGATCTGTTATAAATCACCTTTCCCTCCGGCACCAGCAAACTCCTCAGCGAGAGTTGTACACACGACTCATCACAGCAAGCAGGAGATAGACTTTCTCAGGCTTCTTCAATGTACAAGTTATTTATTCAGGAAACCGCTATACAGATACAGTTCATCATATCTTAGCCAAGCAGATACTTATTTAGTCATTCCGTTGCGTTGCAGCTTCTTGATTACCTTCCTAGTGACTGTAATCAGGTGATCTCCTGTCTATCCTACGTTACATCTAGACTAACTATGTACAGCATACATTATATCAGATTACATAAAGAAGGAAATAATTAGGTTCCAGTCAGTACAAGCCAGTAGATGGAGAGCATGAAAGTAGGAATCAGAGTGAGCTCCGTCAGCCCATGCGGCCCTTTAATACTGACTAGGAAAGAGTTAAATGTGACCTCATCTTAGCCATCCCCCAGACCAGACTATTGGCTTAGACCCCTCGTGGTGTCATAATACCCACCTACTCGATTAATATTTAATGATGCTTTTCACTTCGTTACAAGAATGTGGTATTTTGTAAATATGGCCTATGTTGATTGTTCTCGTAGTCCATTTGTCTGGGACAGTGTAGGCCTTTGGCCTTCCTTCAGGAACATGTTCTCAGTATCTGCTTGCATCATCTGCTTCAAGCAGACACTGAGATGCTTCTGCCTGCATCTTTGAAAACTCTTTAAAGGTATACTCTACTCTGCGATCAAGCCTTTTACCTAAGACCCAGTCCAGATAACTGAGGCCTACTTAAATTATAACAAGATCCACTCATCTGAATATCATTTCTGAAGGTTCTCCACACTGGAGAAATATGATTGGTCTCTTTTGGTGGAGAAATCTGGGCTATGTAAATTAGCCTAAGGCAAGCTTATACACTATAAAGGCTCGTACACACGTGCAACTCTTCTGCTTGACCAACCGCACAACCAAGCTATTTCACGACTTTTTCTGAGCACCAACCAACTGAATAACCAACTCATTTTCATATTGAGCACTCGCGCAAACGACAGACTGAACGATATGGCCGCATTCAAGAAAAGTCATTTAAATTACTTGTACACACGTGGCCAACTGCTCTATATCAGCCCAACAGTCATATCAGTCGATCCACATGTTGGATACGGCAAACCGCCTGTTATCAGTCACTCATCTAGTTGTCACGTGTTTACATGCCCAACCTTCATCTACCAGACCAAGTTTGAATGATATTTGTTCCATCTTTGTCCCCTGTAACTCCCTTTGTGCCCTCAGTGTCCCCCTCTGTGTCACTTCTGTTCCCCTGTCCCTTCAGTGTCCCCCTCTGCCACCCTCTGTGTGACCTCAGTCCCACTGTGCCCTAAGTGCACCACAGCAAAATGTTACTTTACTGAGCTTAAAAATTAAAAAAATTTTAAATTCGATTTTCTCAAAAACTAAAAGGTCTTTTTCTTAAAAGAAAAATTTTGACTTGTTCCCACAGAATAAAAGTTTACATATTCGTGCTGTTCATGTCAGCAGGCCATTCGTAAGTCGGGGACTACCTGTACTTACATGGTTCTCAGTCTCAGCTAATGTTCATTTATCTTCCCATTTAAAGTCCTAAACCACACATAGCACATCGAGCATGTTCAGCGTATCCCGACATTGCCAAAGTCAAACAGAAACCTATCAAACTGCAGTCTTGTTGCTCTGCGGGTGACTCATTTGGTGTTTTTGTGATGGAATTGCTGTTGTATTTCATGACCCTTATGCCTGTTGTGTTTTGTTTTTGTTTTATTTTAGCTAATTGTAGCTACGGGAATATCGTACGGGGCCAATCTGAACAAGCTGTATGGCATGGGCATAGTTGGAGATATCCCTACTGGGTAAGTGCTGAATAATGTATGAGAGCAATTAGTTACTATATGCCAGTGTGTGTAATTATTTGTAACTCCAGCAGTTGTATCAGGTCTGCAAATCACTGAGGAGATGGTGTAGAATTTACATAGGAAAATGTCCAGGCCATAGTAGTGCCTTCAGGAGGTGAGAGGTTAATGCATATGGTTGGCTGGAACCTGGAAACTCAATAATAAAAAATGCTGAAGAATCTTCCACTTTCAGTCATCACATCTCGGCCATAAATGGACCATTTGCTTGACCAGATGATTCTCTATGTCGGGTGCTGCTTAGCTTAGGCAAACCAACAGCAGGTTCCTCCTATGCTGCCAGGGCCTCCCTGTATGTGACTTGTACGACAGCCGCTGCCTCCCCATCACTCATACACAGACCTCAGTTCAGTGGCAACAGGTAACGGCACAGTGATCAATGGAGTACACTTCCTATGTGGACCGCGGCTCTGCAAGTGTTCCGTCTGGCAGATCAACTTCTTTGTGCACACTGCTCCCTCGCCCACCGCATAACATCACAGATGGGGTGCTCGATCATCCCTCCATTATTTCGCTTAGCAACAGAACATGTTGTCCGATACACAGCTGACACACCTCTGTACTGGCCAGCCCAGCTATGTCACCCAAGCGGATCATGTCTGGATCCCTGACCGGCAGCATCAGTCAAAGGTATGTGCGCACCTTTAAAGGTTATTTAAATTGAGGTCAGGACATGTTAACATTTTATCTGCCAAATAAATAGTTACATTTTTCAAAGTGAATTGTAAAAGTTGAAAAAAACATTGTCTGAAAATGTAATGTTTTGTTTTTTTCCCTTTAAGCACAAATCCCAAAGATTGAAATAAAAAAGCATGGTTTGGTTTTGGGTTATGTAAAAAAAGCAATAGAATCCCTTATGGGGCATGTGTCCCCTCACTATCTGTCCCCGGGACCTCTGTAGCTTTAACATGAACCTGGTGGTCCTGGAGACAGAAAATAAAGAACAGCAATACCAACTTAGCAGAATTTAGTTTTTTCAGCTCAACTAATTTTTATAGGCGGTTGCCTCTGTACTTTAGGACACGCCCACTTCCTGTCAGTACAGGAAGTGAATACAGCTATCCCACATGCGAACAAACAAATGCCCAAAAGAGGCTCTAATCCCTTTCAACTCCATCCAGAGATAAAATATTATATTTCTTGGAGCTGTATTTAATGTTCTCTAATTGTATTTGTTTGCTTGACTCGGTGTAAATGTGGTAACCTGACTTCCTGTTGTATATGCGGCAGGCTGAAGGCTCCGGTTGTACCAGATTTTAGTCTCTTTGCCAGTTTGGTGGGCAATGCCTTTGCCATTGCAGTGGTGGTCTACGCGTTCACCATATCCCTGGTGAAGATGTTTGCTGTGAAACACGGCTACAATGTGGACAGCAACCAGGTGACCTCTGCTTTCTCCTCCTGCATTGCCCGTATCTATATTGCTGGACAAAATAGTATAACAAATATGTATTTTCTGTTATTTTTGCAGGAACTGATAGCTCTGGGTATCAGTAACTCTGTTGGAGGCTTCTTTCAGTGCTTCACGATTGGCACGGCCATGTCCAGGAGTCTGGTGCAGGAGAGTACAGGCGGGAACAGCCAGGTATGACCCACTCCACCACCACACTTCATTCAGCAGCAGCTGTGATGTCATCACAGTGGTTTTACAACCTCTAATCTAACTACAGTAGAGTCTTGGTTATTTGGCACCAACGAGGATCAGCTGATGGAGGATAAGTGTGCTTTCGGGCTACTTGAGACACAATGTTAATAATGGGCCTGGCTAATACAGTACTATACCCAAGGCTGGTTCTAGCCACAAGATGGCCACAGTGTGTTTGTTTACATGCGACCTGTAAGTGTCCGGAAGGACGCTTACAGGAAACAGTACGAGGCTGGGTAAATCACAATGATTGCGCTGTTTCTCAAAGAAGCAGCAGATCATTGCGGGGGCTTAGATCAACAAACGGGAATGGATTTTCCCGTTCATTGATCTCTGGGCGACGGCGTGCACGAACGGCGGGAGTGCGCGCACGAGCGGCAGGAGCGCGGACAGCGGCGGTAGTGTGGAAGGTACGGATTTCTCCGTCCCTGGTTTTTTAGGGGGGGAAAAGGGACGGAGAAATTCGTACCGTGGGGGGTAAAGTGGTTAAAATACTTCACTACACACGACATGAATAGAATAATTTATATATTTTTAATAGAATAAATAGCCTTAAAATCACGTACACATTAATAATATTATAAATAGAAAAAGTAATATATGTATAATAGAATAAATAGCCTTACAATCACGTACGCATTAAAAATCTTAAAAATAACGGTAATATTAAAAGCGATATATTAGTAAGATAATAAATCTAAAAACTATAATCGACGCATTATAATTCTGAAAACAAGGTTAATGCCAAAAGCAATGCATTTCTAATACAATAAGGTTGAAAACAATATTTAAGCACTATACGTATGAAAGCTAATTTTAAAAACATAAACTAAGTAAAAACGGAAATTTACTTGTTACACTCCTGAAAGCGAAATTTAAAAACGAAAAAATAAGTAAAACCAAAAGTCAAAACAAATTTGTAAACAATATTTGTAATAAACCTTATTCTGTAAACAAATACTTTTGTTAACCCGATCCCTGCAACCGCTATTTCTCCGGCGCCCTAATTTCCTGTTGGGCGCCCAATAGCGGATATTTTGCATTGCAGCCTATGGCGGCGGCCTTTTTGTCCATTAGCCATATGCACCTTTTTTCCTGCTTCCCATTTATGCTGCCAAGTAAACTTTTAACAGTATATTACTTATGTTCTCTTTCACGCTCCATGTAACCCCTGTCTATCTGCAGGTCGCTGGTGTCGTGTCGTGCCTGCTTATTCTCATCATCATTGTTAAGGCTGGAGAACTGTTTCAATCTCTGCCAAAAGTGAGTTCAGTTACAGCACGGTGAGTTTATCCAAACACTCTCTCTGTACTCCGTCTATGACCTGCTAACAGGACATCCTGCAGGTGCAGCCTGCTACTGAGTACAATAATCCTTACTGTTCTGCTATTGTATACCGTACGGAATGCATGCCTCCTATGATGTTTTGTACTGAAACGTGAGGGACTTTACCTGACTGCCACCTGAAGTCGGGAAGATTTTTTTTTTTTCCCCTTAACCCTCCTGGCGGTTTGCAAAAAAATCGCCAGGGGGCAGCAAATCTTTTTTTTTAAATTTTTTTTTTTTTTTTTCATGTAGCGAGACAAAGTCTCGCTACATGATAGCCGCTGCTCAGCGGCATCCCCCCAGCCCCTCCGATCGCCGCCGGCGATCGGAGATCCGGAGATCCCGTTCAAAGAACGGGATCTCCTGGAGGGCTTCCCCCGTCGCCATGGCGACGGGCGGGATGACGTCACCGACGTCATCGACGTCGTGACGTCAGAGGGGACTCCGATCTGCCCCATAGCGCTGCCTGGCACTGATTGGCCAGGCAGCGCACGGGGTCTGGGGGGGGGGGCGGCCGCGGCGAGAGGAATTGCGGCGGATCGGCGGGTAGCGGCGGCGATCGGGCACTGCACGCAGCTAGCAAAGTGCTAGCTGCGTGCAGCAAAAAAAAAATTATGCAAATCGGCCCAGCGGGGCCTGAGCGGTGCCTTCCGGCGGCATAGCCCGAACTCAGTTCGGGCTTACCGCCAGGAAGGTTAAAGGTTAATTGGCCCAAGCCTTGTAACGCCTTGTTCACATTGTAAATCGCAAATGCTGATCGATTTTGTGGGCGCTTTTTAAAGTGCTTTTCCCTGTGCTTTTAGAGCGATTTGAGCTTTGTTAAAGAGACTCAGAGCTGAGTCATACTGCCGTTTTTTTACTTACCCAGGGCTTCCTCCAGCCCCATAAGCATGGATGTGTCCCTCGCCATCCTCCTTAGCACCTCCGTTAAGCCGCAATCTTCTCCGGTAAGCGGCTCAGTGACGTCAGCGGGGGGCCTTGTACGCATGCGCGGACCTTCTGCGTACCGGGCCGCGTACCGGGGGTTGACTGCGGCTGAACGGAGGACTGCGAGAGAATAATAAGGGAGACATCCATGCTTATGGGGCTGGAGGAAGCCCCGGGTTAAGTAAAAAAAATCGGCAGTATGACGCATCTTTGAATCTCTTTAAGCTCTTTCCAAAGCGCTTTTGTCTGGCCATTTTTTTTTTTTTTTTGTTCTCCTGGTTGATGGAGGAATGTGTTTTTTCAACAAACAATGTAAGTACCGTATTTTTTGGACTATAAGATGCACTTTTTCTGGGGATGGAGGAGCCAGTGTGTCTTATAGTCCGAATAATACATATTAGACCCGTACCAAGACCTCCTCCATGCTCCTGTGTCTGTCCCCCAGTGTCCTCTTGTGTCCCCCGTCTCCCTGTGTCCTCCGTCCTTGTCTTACAGTGTCCGGTGTCCCCCTTCCTTTGTCTCGTCTTCTCTGTCCCCGTGTCCAATTGACATAGCAGCCAGGCCGCACCACCGATACGTTCTAAGGAAGTAGCCTTTGGGGAGCAAGCTACCAATCAGGCGGGGGGGGGGGGATGGCAGTGCCCCGGCTGCCAATCACTGCCCCCGGCTGCCAATCCCTGCCCCCGGCTGCCAATCCCTGCCCCCGGTCGCCAATCACTGCCCCCTTCTTAATAGGAGCCAATGGTCTCGAGGGCGGGACCATGGCTCCATCTCTGAGGCCATGGAGTCGAGGTGTCTAGAGCAGCTATCAGACCTTAAGGTGGGACATCAACACTGCTAGTAATGTCATTGTCTGAACTTCCAAAAAGCAATAGGTCAGCCCCATGAAACAGACATAAGATTCTGGCTGGCAGGGTGAGATGATTTTGTTGACTAAGAAATATTTTGATATGTAGAATATGCCAGATATGGGATCAACTAGAGGGTGGTTTAGTTATTGGTTGCTTTAATCCACAAGTTGATTTTCAGGCCCTTTGTGTGCATGTGTGCACTAACCCCACTTCCCTTCCACAATAACGCGACACCTAAAGTGTGCCCACCCCAGCGGCCTGCGCTGGCAGCCGTGCTGACGTTATTTAAATTAAAGGATCGCTATCGCAAAAAAAATGTAAAATTCAAAGTACATGTAAACACATACAAATAAGATTACGGTAAGTTTCTTCTAGAGTAAAATGAGCCATAAACTACTTTTCTCCTATGTTGTTGTCACTTACAGTAGTTAGTAGAAATTGGACGGAACTGACAAATTTTTTGAGTGGTCGATCTCTTCATGGGGGATTCTCCGTATTTATTCCTTACAGAAGCACTCCCTGGAAGGAACCTATACAAAGATGCAAGGCACCTCCGCTGTTTGCACATTATTCTGGCAGCTGGACTCAGCACCTGCCATTCACTAAGTGCTTTTGAAAATAAAGAAAACCCTGAGAATCCCCCATGAGGAGATGGGCTAGTCCAAAATCTGTCAGTTCTGCCACAATTATGCTACCTACCCTAAGTGACAGCAGCCTAGAAGAAAAGTAATTTATAGTACGTTTTACTCTGGAAGAAATGTACTTTTTATTTGTGGTTTCATGCATTTTAAATTAAAAAACATTTTCGTGAAGGTGGACCTTTAAAAAGCCGGATAACTCTGGTGCTCTCCAAGCGGCTGCATAGCTGCTGAAAGCAGCAGCCCTGCAATTCACCGGACTGGCTGTAAAGCTGCTAATTACAGCAACTGTAAACCCGCTTAAAGAGAAACTCCGACCAATAATTGAACTTTATCCCAATCAGTAGCTGATACCCCCTTTTACATGAGAAATCTTTTCCTTCTCACAAACAGACCATCAGGGGGCGCTGTATGACTGATATTGTGGTGAAACCCCTCCCACAAGAAGCTCTGAGTACCGTGGTACTTCTGGCAGTTTCCTGTCTGTGAACCCGGTTACATTGTGGGAAATGGCTGTTTACAGCTGTTTCCAACTGCCAAAACAGCAAGCAGCAGCTATATCACTTGCCAGCAGTAAAAATGTCACCATGTAATAAATGTCAGAATATAAATCAGGGATTTAAAATATTTTACAATGGGCAAACACTGACTAAATCATTTATACATAATTATTGTAAAAATTAAGCACTTTTTTTATTACATTATTTTCACTGGAGTTCCTCTTTTTAAATCAGCCAGCTGGAATTTGGCTACAGTGGCGCACTCCTGCAACCAGATAACACCTGGCGCCACCATAGCTAATAATTGTATTGTGGCCTATGGCAAGGCTCAAATACCAGGTGCAGTTTGCACCCATTTTACCTCTTCCAGGAGCTGTAATGTGGAGTGGTGCATGTCCAAGTATATGACCAATTTCCATGACATATCGTCCATTGTATACCTAATCTAAAGCCCCATCTACATCAAACAATTTTTTGTCCGATTCAATTCAATGATTTGATTCAATCCAACATGTCTGTTCGGGACCAAATTGAATCCTGATCGGACATATCAGATTGAATCGAATCAATGATTCGAATCGGACAAAAAATTGTATGGTGTAGATGGATCTTAAGGCCACAACTTATATTGTATGGTGACTTTCAGTCTGCAGCTCTTTTCACCTGATCATGTCTGGGCAGCTGAGATGTAAAACATACATCATTCTCATGCGTAAGAGTTTGTTTTAGGCTTCCTCTGCTGTCTGCAGGTGCTAAATATGAAGTAGTTAGAGGCAGCTGTTTATATTTCCAGAGGAAAAACAAAAGTGAATTTCCTTTAATGCTGGTATAGACGTAAAACAGCGGAGGCACCTGAAAGGTATAAAACAATATAAAAATTAGCGATATGGTAAGCTTACCTCTCCTGTGGTGAAGTAGTTCGTGGAGGAAACAAAAGCTTAATTAAGATTTTCAAGAGGTTATTGCACAAGAGGTTCAGGTAACGCGTCTCTCGGGTATCTCACGCTTCAGCGGGTCAATAAAAAATATAAAAAAGTGCCTCTTAGCCAAAGTGTAGTAGACTTGAGAGCCTTAATGCTGTAATCATCTAAGCTTGAAAGAAAGAGGGAGAACCGAGAGCCCGATATGGTGTAGTATGTTAATGAGGTGATGTCTGATGCAAACACACACAATGATTATACTTACAAGGACGGGTCGCCTCCAAGGCAACCACTGGATAAGCAGGCGGGGAGAATTGTAACCTGACCCCGCTCAGGGTTAAGAAGTCGCTCTCTGTAGATAGAAGGAAATGGGTATACACCCCTTCACCAAGGGTGGACTCAACAATTATGTGGTATAACAGAGGCGCCAAGTAGAGTAAAATTAGTTAAAATTGTTAAAAAGGGGGAAGTGGGTGGACTCGCCTCCCTTCTGAAAAAATGGCCAGACAACGGGCAGGTTACTTCAAGTTTAAAGTAACATTTATTATGAGCTCCAAAAGTGCAACGCGTTTCACGGGTAACAGTCCCGCTTCTTCAGGCAAACAATTTTTGGAGGGAGCAAAGTCGGTTCAAGAGCCAGATATAGCGCCACAGAGGCGCTATATCTGGCTCTTGACCTGACTTTGCTTCCTCCAAAAATTGTTTGCCTGAAGAAGCGGGACTGTTACCCGTGAAACGCGTTGCACTTTTGGAGCTCATAATAAATGTTACTTTAAACTTGAAGTAACCTGCCCGTTGTCTGGCCATTTTTTCAGAAGGGAGGTGAGTCCACCCACTTCCCCCTTTTTAACAATTTTAACTAATTTTACTCGGCGCCTCTGTTGTTATACCAAGACAAGACAAGACAAATAACATTTATATTGCGCTTTTCTCCTTGCGGACTCAAAGCGCCAGAGCAGAGCAGCAGCCACTAGGGCGCGCTCTATTGGCAGTAGCAGTGTAAGGGAGACTTGCCAAAGGTCTCCTACTAAATTAGTGCTGGCTTACTGAACAGGCAGAGCCGAGATTCGAACCCTGGTCTCCTGTGTCAGAGGCAGAGCCCTTAACCATTACACCATCAGCCAACTGCCACATAATTGTGTAGTCATATAAGGGACACTAGTATAACATTTTGTATCATTTATGACTGCAATAATCACTCTCACTCCTTGCCTCGATCCCTCCATTTCAGGCAATACTGGCTTCAGTTGTCATTGTGAACCTGAAGGGAATCTTCAAACAGTTTACAGATATCCCTACTTTATGGAGATCCAACAGAGTTGATTTGGTAAGATGGGACTTGGCAAATTAACTTTTAAAAAAGTATGCAGTGATGTATGCAGGCTGGTTCTAGTTGCAACGTGGGGGCCCTGGGGAGCACAATAAAGTTGGGATGGGGAAGTCCAGCAGCTGGCTCAGGGGCCCCTAATGCCCCCTTGTATTCCTAAAAAAAAAAAAAAAAAAAAAAAAAATACCCCCAAAACCACCAAGTTAGTTTCTGGTCTCCCCCCTCCAATTTTAATGTTGGCCCCCGTGGAGGTTTCAGCAGCATTACCATACTGGTGTGCTCCTCTATTAGTCAATGCTCCCCACCTTTATCCCCATAGGGACACCTCATCTCGGTGACCTGGCGCATGTTACGTAGTAACATCCTGCCGGGTCAATGAGAAGATTTGGCCAATGGGTATGGAGATAGGAATGTATGCGGGCTAGTTTTCTATAAAGGCCCGGGCCTTGGGCGGCTGCAGCCTAAGGCGGCACCTGGATATGAAAGAGGGGCTGCTACATAGGTAAGAGAAGGCTGTAAATAGGCAGCAATACATGAATAAATTAAGATGATGTCCAAGGGAGCTATTCATGGAAGAAACGGGCTGAAGTACATGGTTGATACACATGGAAGAGGGGGCTGCACATGGAATGGGAGGGGCACTGCTGCACATGGAAGTGGAGCTCCAACATACTTGGCCTAGGGTAGGAAACGTATAAATTGGGTGTTGAATGCATGGACTAATGGAGAAGTGTGCCAGCAGGGACTGCCCATAATTCTGTGGGGGCTCTGGGGACGACAGTAACATTGAGGGGAGACCTGGGGGGGAGGGGGGAGAGTGGCAGCAGTGCTTGGGGGCTTTGTGGCAATTGCCCAGCTTGCCTCTATGGAAGCGCCGGCTCAGGCCTGGTTTAGCCACTTCACAACTGTCTATAAAACAGTGTAAAATCATGACCAGGGGCCATCCTTCCATCTTAATTTTTAGTGCTTGCATTTGACATTTTTATCTATGGAATATTTTTTATGTGTAACGTGATGGTTCGCATCCTGGTCTCTTTCAGCTGGTCTGGTTGGTGACGTTTACGGCCACAATACTCCTGAACTTGGACCTGGGCCTGGCCGTTTCTGTGGCCTTCTCCCTCCTGACTGTCATCTTCCGCACACAGCTGTGAGTCTCTTCATAATAGTTGTACCAGTTTTCAAGAATATATATAGAAAAAAATCACTTCTAAGGCTGGGAGCAAGCTTGTTTGAACACTCCATTCCCCTGGTCTTCAAAGTCAATGGCCTGCACTGCAATCACACATCCTTTGAGTTTGTTCGTAATGTTTCCAGGAGCTTAAAACACATGGCACTCTGCTTATTTCTGTGGGTATCTTAATTAAAGGAGTACTGCAAGGAGGGGGGAAAAAAGTTTAACTTACCTGGGGCTTCTAACTGCCCCAATCAGACGTCCTGTGCCTGCACGGATCCTCCGGCGACATGGCTTACTTCTGTTTTTTTGCGACTTTAATGTCACGGGTCACTGGCCTTGCGCGGTCCTGCGCAAGACACTCCCAGCGACGGGAGCGAGGGCCGCTCAGGTACAGTGGCCCATGACATTAACAGTTGCAGAAACCGGAAGTGAGCCACGGCAGGGGAGGTGGGTGGCGGAGGATCGTTTGTCCCAGCACGGGCACAGGACATCTGCGGGGGCTGTTAGTAGCCACGGCGGTAAGTTAAACCTTTTATTTTACAGTACTCCTTAGATACATTGCAGCGCAACAAGAACAATTGCGAATGTTCATGGAATATCGCATGCAGAATACGCAGAGTGCCACAAACCGCTAGAAACGCCCGCATTTAATTGTGGAGAAGATCCAAAGTTCTCAAACCAACAAAATTTGATCAAGGCGATACCTTTAACAATTAACTATAACATAATGAATAAAATTACTTTATTTTTTTACAATATTCATTTATAGTTATTAGTATTTAGTCAGTGTTTGCCCACTATAAAATCTTTACTCACCTCAATTTATATTCCCAAATTTATCACATCTTTAGTCCTGTCAGGTAATCTTTGCGGAATGTTTGTTTAATGAGAGGTCTAAAGCCAGTAGAAAATATACCTGGTCTCTCAGAATGCTTGGGGGTGAGCATTCTGAATATCTAATCGGGCTAGGCTAAGCATCACTGGAAGGGCGGGGCTACAAACCAATATACAGCTATATATACAGACATCGATGGGAAGTGTTTTAGGAAAATTACCGTAAGGCTGGTTTCGCAGTGGGACATTAAAGTCCCACGTTACAGCAGCCTGAAACGCAGCCCAACTCACAGCACTGAAAAATCAATGTGCAGTTCACAGTGCACACGTTGCGTTAGAGTATAACGCTGCTTGTTTAATGAAAGTGCAGCATGCTGTGCGTTATATGTGGTTTTAGCTACGTTAGACTGTTTGCACATGCTCAGTAAGGGGAGAGTCGGTATTGTTCCTAGCCACATGGCTAATTAATATTCACTGCATTGTAGTGTTGTCCAGTTCATGAATGATTCAGATCTTTGATCCATATCTTGTTTGTGAGTCGAATCATCAGAGATTCGGTTCACAGTGGATGTCTGGAAGAAACAGGAACTGCAGCTTCTGTGCACAAGCACAATCTTCCTGCTGCATTTCTCCCTTCTAGGGATGCTCGCTGAATTCCGCGGAATTGTAAATTCCGTGATTCCGGCTGGAATTAGGTAATTTCCGATTCCGGTAGTCGGAACGGAATTGCTAAACCTCTCAAACCTCTCTCTCTCCCCCCCCCCCCCCCCTCCCTCCCTCCCTCCATCCATCCATCCTCTTATATCATCCTGTAGGGAATTGCAGTTTTTCAAAACAGCTTACATACCATAGCTGGGATTTGAAACCAGGCCTCAGTGTGTAGTAGGTATCTGTGTTACCCACTAGACCATCAACCACACTACATGCTAAAGCTGGCCTAGCATGTACCATTATCATCAATTCAATACAAAAGTAGCATGATTAAGAATTTGTACTTTTTTAAAAGCCAGCTTACATACCTTTGCCAGGATTTGAACCCAGGTATCAGAGGTATCAGTGTGTAGTAGGTATCTGTCTTACCCTCTAGACCATCAACCACACTACATGCTAAAGCTGGCCTAGCATGTACCATTATGATCAATTCAATAGAAAAAGTAGCATGATTAAGGATTTGTACTTTTTTAAAAGCCAGCTTACATACCTTAGCCAGGATTTGAACCCAGGTCTCAGTGTGTAGTAGGTATCTGTCTTACCCTCTAGACCACCAACCACACTACATGCTAGAGCTGGCCATTAATGTACCATTATGATCAATCCAATAGAAAAAGTAGCATGATTAAGGATTTTTAGTGTGGTTGGTGGTGTAAAAAAAATTCGACGGAATGCGGAATACCGCAGATTTCCGCGGAACTGGTCCGGAATACCGCCGGAATGAAACGGTAGCGGAATTTCGGATCAACGGGATGCGGAATTTCCGCGGAACGGGAAATTGCAATTCCGAGCATGCCTGCTCCCTTCCCCATTAGCACCCTCAATGTGCCCTCATTCTCCTGCACCTCTCACTCTGTTGCAAATGATTCAAAGATTCGGTTCAAAGATCTGAATCTTTTCAATGATCCGATTCGAATCATTGAAAAGATCCGGACTTCCCAGTATAGAACTAAAACGGCATAACGCGGCTCAATCTGACGTCCAACTTCAACACCACCATGCGTTGTGTTAGGGGCACGTTCTATGACCTTGACGTCCCCTAAAACGCAACGTCTTGGTGTGAAAGAGGCCTAAAAGTGGGAATATTTTTTCTGGATTTCTAAAAGTAGGAATATTTTTCTGCATTCTACCCTATGTCACTACAGTGCCTCTTTAAATAAACTTGGCAATCAGAATGGACCATTTTTCTCTTTCCTATATGGACCTACCTCCTTCCTTAAAGGGAACCTAAACTGAGAAGGATGTGGATTTCTGACTCTCCTGCTGATCCTGTGTCTCTAATAGTTTTGGCCACCGCCCCTCAACAAGCATGCAGATCAGGTGCTCTGACTGAAGTCAGACTGGATTAGCTGCATGCTTGTTTCAGGTGTGTGATTCAGCCACTACTGCACCCAAAGAGATCAGCAGGACTGCCAGGCAACTGGTATTGTTTAAAAGGAAACATCCATATCCCTCTCGGTTAAAGGACAACTGAAGTGAGAGTGATATAGGGGCTGCCATATTTATTTCCTTTTAAGTAATACCAGTTTCATGGCTATCCTGCTGATCCTCTGCCTCTAATAGTTTTAGTCATAGACCCTGAACAAGCATGCAGCAGATCAGGTGTTTCTGACATTCTTGTCAGATTTGACAAGATTAGCTGCATGCTTGTTTCTGGTGAGAGTCAGACACTACTCCAGCAAAATAGATCAGCAGGGCTGCCAGGCAACTGGTATTGTTTAAAAGGAAATACATATGGCAGCCTCCATATGTCTCTCACTTCAATTGTCCTTTATGGTTCCCTTTAAAGGGTCTTCCACTTAGATTTTTCCAAATCCTCTGATCATGAGTCTGGATCATTAAAACCTCAGGCTGGTTATCATTCTTTGGCTGAGTGAGATACACTGACATACAGGGGCATATCTGCTTAATTTAGAGTCTATGGCAAACACTGATATTGCGCCCCTCTCCCAGTCAGAGCCCTCTTCCCATTGCGTATATGTGTTATGGTTGCCTGTGTTCTTGGCTCGAGATATTGCTGAAGTTACTTTTATGGAAATATCTCTTCTTATTCACTCTCTGTCCTTTTTTCTAACACTAAGCCAAGTGCACCCTACATACATAAATTAAGTAGCCATCTTCTCCATGCAACAGGATAAATCTGATCTGAGGTCTGAGTGACAGGGAGGCATGGGGGCATAGCACAAGGGCAGGCATGGGAGCGCAGCACAGGGACAGGCCTGGGGGCGCAGCACAGGGGCAGGCCTGGGGGCGCAGCACAGGGGCAGGCCTGGGGGCGCAGCACAGGGGCAGGCCTGGGGGCGCAGCACAGGGGCAGGCCTGGGGGCGCAGCACAGGGGCAGGCCTGGGGGCGCAGCACAGGGGCAGGCCTGGGGGCGCAGCACAGGGGCAGGCCTGTGGGCGCAGCACAGGGGCAGGCCTGTGGGCGCAGCACAGGGGCAGGCCTGTGGGCGCAGCACAGGGGCAGGCCTGTGGGCGCAGCACAGGGGCAGGCCTGTGGTCTCATCCTAGGGGCAGGCCTGTGGGCGCAGCACAGGGGCAGGCCTGTGGGCTCATCCTAGGGGCAGGCCTGGGGGCGCAGCACAGGGGCAGGCCTGTGGGCTCATCCTAGGGGCAGGCCTGGGGGCGCAGCACAGGGGCAGGCCTGGGGGCGCAGCACAGGGGCAGGCCTGGGGGCGCAGCACAGGGGCAGGCCTGGGGGCGCAGCACAGGGGCAGGCCTGGGGGCGCAGCACAGGGGCAGGCATGGGGGCGCATCCTAGGGGCAGGCCTGTGGGCGCATCCTAGGGGCAGGCCTGGGGGCGCAGCACAGGGGCAGGCATGGGGGCGCAGCACAGGGGCAGGCCTGTGGGCGCATCCTAGGGGCAGGCATGGGGGCACAGCACAGGGGCAGGCATGGGGGCGCAGCACAGGGGCAGGCATGGGGGCGCAGCACAGGGGCAGGCATGGGGGCGCAGCACGGGCAGGCATGGGGGCGCAGCACAGGGGCAGGCCTGGGGGCGCAGCACAGGGGCAGGCCTGGGGGCGCAGCACAGGGGCAGGCCTGGGGGCGCAGCACAGGGGCAGGCCTGGCACCCATGGTGCTGTGGCGCCCATGGCACAAGCCATGCCTGTACCCCTCTAGATACGCCTTTGCTAATATACAATATAATACAATATAGTCCAGTAGAAGACTGCTTCCTTTGTTGTGTTTGGACCGTCCTCTAGTTGTGTTTGTTATTCTCCTCCCCCTACAGGCCACATTACTCCATCCTTGGGCGTGTTTCCAGCACACATATATACAGAGATGTAGCTTTGCATCGCCAGGTAAGCATTGTGGATATTGTTTGTTTATTGTTCGGTATGGCTTGTTTTATTGTTGCCTACTAGAGCCACCCTATAGCTAGAAAATAGACTATATCTAAAGAAGTGCATATTTCCTACGGGGCTTATCCTGCAGTTGTTATCCTTGCAGCAGCTCAGACAGAACCAGAAAAAGAAGAATCTAAATGGATATAGATCTACTCACTGAAAATATTTGCGCTTGCTTAAAATTCGCTACTATTTTAAGGTAGCTTATGAGTATTAAAGGGGAACTGAAGAGAGAGCTACATGGAGGCTGTCATGTTTATTTCCTTTTAATCAATACCAGTTGCCTGGCAGCCCTGCTGGTCTATTTCTCTGCAGTAGAATCTGAATAAAAACCAGAAACAAGCATGCAGCTAGTCTTGTCAGATCTGACTTTAAAGTCTGAAACACCTGATCTGCTACATGCTTGTTCAGGGGCTATGGTTAATAGTATTAGAGGCAGAGGATCAGCAGGGCTGCCAGGCAACTGGTATTGCTTAAAAGGAAATAAACATGACAGCCTCCATATACCTCACTCTTCAGTTCCCCTTTAAATGACAGGGTTCTTAAAGTGAACCCGAGGAAATGGGGATATAGAGGCTGCCATATTTGTTTCCTTTTAAACAATATCAGTTTCCTGGCAGCCCTTGTCTGCAGTAGTGTCTTAAGTACACCAGAAACAAGCATGCAGCTAATCTTGTCAGATCTGACAATAATGTTATAAACACCTGATCTGCTGCATGCTTGTTCAGGGTCTATGGCTAAAAGTATTAGGGGCAGCAGGACAGCCAGGCAACTGGTATTGCTTAAAAGGAATGGCAGCCTCCATATAACTCTCACTTTGGGTTATCGTTAATTCTAGGCTAAAATATTAAAGTAAACTTATTTGTTGTGTTTTTGCAGGTACGGGAAGTTCCTGGCATAAAGATCTTCCGATCATCCTCCACACTCTACTTTGCCAACGCTGATCTCTATGCCAGTGCTGTTAGAAAGATGGTATGTACCATTAATTCTGAATGTTCATTCTGACAAGCCGTGGGGTTTTGTGCTGTTCAAATTAGACAGGCTGATTTATTTTTTAGTATTCACTATTCCTGGGAAAATGGGAGGAAGTATTTAGCCACAAAGAACCTTTGTTTGAAAGTTCCGGTACAAAACTATAAATTGTAATTATAAATGTTTATACTCAAAATATTACGTGCAAGCCGTTATGCTTCCTATATTTCTGATTTATTTTTACAGCGAGAAATCACACACATTTGTTGTTTAACAGCCTTAAATTAGGGCATGCAAAAATAAAAATATATTTTTAGCTACATTTTCTGCAAATTAGAACATCAAAGTGAAAGCTATAATAGCAACAGAATCACTCAAATTATAGATAAATCCATTCTAAAAAAAACTAGTAAACTCAATTAAAGAGAGTCTGAAGCGAGAATAGATCTCACTTCAGACCTCATATATGGCAGGGGCACGTGTGCCCCTGCTAAAACGCCGCTATCCCGCGGCTTAACGGGGGTCCCTGTCCCCCCAAACCCCCTCCGTAATGCGGGGGAGCGCTTCCTGGTTGGGGCAGGGCTAACCGCCGCAGCCCTGCCCCACGCGCGTCTGTCAGCACGTACCTCCGCCTCTCCCCCGCCCCTCTCAGTCTTCCTTCACTGAGAGGGGCGGGGGAGAGGCGGCGATGCGCGGCTGATAGACGCGACTGGAGGCAGAGCTGCAGCCATTAGCCCTGCCTCCAGGAAGAATATTTCTACGGCCATCTTGCCGACCATCTTTTGCGGGGGGTGGGTTGGGAGTGAAGGGACCCCCGTTTAGCCGCGGGATAGCGGCGTTTTAGCAGGGGCACACGTGCCCCTGCTATATATGAGAGCTGAAGCGAGATTTAGTCTCGCTTCAGTGTCTCTTTAAGGGTATAACTGAGCACCTTCACCATGGCACACTAATGTAATTAGAATTTTGATTGGTTTAGCCCCCCCCAAAAAAGCTATAACTAGTGCATTCCAGAACTTGGTAGTGCAACTAAAAGCAAACAATTATCTATGGGTGGCAAGGCATTGTCAAAAGATCTCAGTAATAACGTTATACACAGGCACAAATCAGGAGATGTATACAAAAATATTTCAAAGGATGTATCAATACCCAGGTACACAGTAAAGCCTATAATTAAAAATGTAAAGTGTTTGGTATTACTAGTCCATTTCGTGAATCAATCTTTTTAAACTAGAATGAAAAGCAAGGAGAAAACTGGTAATGAATTTAGGCAAAGAGTGGTTCTTGTGTGCACGAGACTACAATAACACAGGCGTTCTACAAATGTGGCTTGTAGGGGAGGCTTACAAGAAAAAAAGGCCTTTCCTCGAGAAAAGCCACATTAAGTCTCAGTTGATCCACACAACTTGATGATTCCGTGAGGCCAAATGGAAATGGTTTTATGGACAAATGAGACCAAACTCAGACTTAAGGGCCTTATATCTTATTAACCTTTCTCTTGAGTTTTCTCCAAAAATATATTTTTAAACCGTATCCACAAAATACCCCAAAAGCTCCCACCATGCAAAAAAAAGGACCCTAGACAAGTTTGATGTTACGTTTTTACCTTCTTAGAACTTTTTCAATTGCTAAGTGCCGAAAAGTTGTTTTTTTTGGGGGGGTGAAGATGAAAAATGATCTGGTAGTAAATTCTGGAGAAACGTGAAATTGATAAGGGCCTAGAAGCCCATCCAATTCACTTTTTCTCCTTCGTTTTCTCCTAGGTGATATTTCACATACTATTAATTAAATGCCTTTTAAGCCATCAGCAAGAAATTACAATAATTTTGACTCTACTTTTTTGCCTACTTTTTGGTACTTTTTCAAGTGCTGAAAAGTTATTTTAAACAGAAGATGAAATTATCTGCTAGGAGAAAACTTGGTAGAAAAAGTGAATTAGATTTGTCACCAATTGGTGTATCTGGCAGAAAACCAATACAGCTGACAATCCAAAAAACACTATACCTACAGTAAAGCATGGTGGTGGAAGCATCCTGTGGTGGGGACTTTCTCTGCAGCAGGCACTGCGGCACTTGCTAGGATACAATGGAAAATAGATGGGGCAAAATAACATCAAATTATTGATGAAAAACCTGCTGTTCTGTGCTACAAAATTGTCAATGGGAAGAATGTTTAATTTGCAACATGACAATGACTCAAAACAAACTGCAAAACTTACCACATAGTGACTAAAGAAGGGGGGAAAAGGTGAATCTCCTTGTGTGGCATAGTAAGAGCCTCAGAGCCCAGAGTTAAACCCTATTGAAAATATGTGGAATAACTTGATTACATTCCACCAGCAACCAGCCAAGGCCCAGTTTGATTTAAACAAGTCTGTAAAGTACTAAAAATAGTGGGGGGAAATTGGGAGAATAGTTTCCCAAAAGACTTAAGGCTTTAAAATCCAAAAGTATCTGTATTTCTACTAATTACTGACACAGGAAGGTGATTATTTACCATGTTAGTGATTCCGTGTTTTCTTTTTTTCAATTAACTTTTTTCAAACGGTTGTTTTTATATATTTTTTTGACTGTTATTCGTTGCATTGAGTAAATATTGCAGGAATAATATTTTTTCCATTCAATGTATAAAATGTGAATGTTTAGGTAGGTTTAGTACTCAATAAAATGGTTTAAAAGTTTCCATTTTTAACCAAAAAAATATGAAACATTTCAAATGAATGTGTTTCGTTTCTTGAGCTCTACCAGCTAAGATGCCTGGCAAGTATGACATTGCGTAGTCTTGAGATTTGGTTTGGCACACGTAGTTCTGTTTCATTTGTAAACACTGTATTGTTCCTGTCTATGCAGAGTGGAATTGAAGTGGATAAACTTCTAGAGATGAAGAAAAAAGCATTAAAAAGGGAAGCTGAACTGAAGAAGAAAGCAGAAAAACAGGCAAAGAAAGAGATGAAGCGGAAGAAAGAAGAGGCGACTCTGAAGAAGGAAGAGGTGACTCTAAAAAAAGTGAGAAAGGTGGGTGAGGCCCATGAAATTGTTTTGTAAAACCCAGAGTATAAAGAGGTGTCCTCTGCTCTTCAGCTGGTGACCGGATGGGTCAGCAGGGAGGACCATTGTTAAGCCCCTCCCCACACTTGCCCACCTATACACACCAGACTGAGCTCTAGAGCGCTGAGCATTGCCGGTGACCCCTTTCACTCAGGTCACTGCTTCTGCAGCCTGCTACCCTTGGGCCAGAGGCACAGGAACCACTAGACAAATAAACTTTTTTTTACCCTCGGCTGTCAGCCTCCTGAACTCCCTACATGCACTGCCCGTTAGGGCAGCTCAAATCCGAATCCGGGAGATACCCGTATAGTTGCTATCCGGATATCTCCCAGTAAACCTGCACGGTGGGTGGGGTCAAGCTTACCTGTCTGACGTCTTCTTAATCCGTTCCTGGCACCTCCCACGATGCGTTCCACACGCATCACGTGACTACAAACACTTCCTCCTTCAACCCGGAAGGAGAAAGCGTTTGTAGTCACGTGACCGCCTTGTGGAACGCATCGTGGGAGGCGCCAGGGACGGACGAAGAAGTTGTCAGACAGGTAAGCTTGACCCGCCCACCCCGTGCAGGTTTACTGGGAGATATCCGGATAGCAACTATCCGGGTATCTCCCGGATTCGGATTTGAGCAGCCCTACTTGCCCGTAGCTGAGGCCAACCAGCCAACCTACCCACAAGAACAATTGATCTGACTTTTACATGTATCTTTTTGTGAAATGTTTTGTATGATGTATACTGTGGTTTTTGGCTTAATTAGCTTCATGTTGCGCACCTATCTTTCCATTTCTATCTTCTACTTAAAGAAACACTGAAGTCTCCTAAAATACAGCTTTTTATTGCAAAAAGCTGTTCAACATTATTGCCCTAACTATTGCCCTAACTAAAATGCCGCATCCCGCAGCTGAAATCTAACTAAATCCCACCAAACTCCCCTCGCAAAATCCAGGACTTCCTTGGTCGTGGATTTTGCTGCCCTGTGCGCTTCTGTGGGAGGCATAGCTTTCAGCTGCAGCTCTGCCTCCTTACGCGTCTATCAGCGCGTATCTCCGCCTCTCCCCCACCCCTCACAGTGAAAGAAAACTGAGAGGGGGGGCGGAGGCGGCGAGCCGTGCTGATAGACGCGTGTAGAGGCAGAGCTGCAGCTGATAACTCTGCCTCTCACGGAAGCGCTGTCCGCAGTGTGCCCCACGGAGTTTGGGGGGGATTTAGTTAGATTTCAGCTGCGGGGATGCGGCATTTTAGTTAGGGCAATAATGTTGAGCAGCTTTTTACAATAAAAAGCTGTATTTTAGGAGACTTCAGAGTCTCTTTAAAGAGACACTGAAGCGGGAAAAAAATTATGATATAATGAATTAATTGTGTAGTACGGATAATTATTACTAGAATATTAGAAGCAAAGAAAATATCCTCATATTTTTATTTTCAGTTATATAGTGGGTTTTTTTTTTTTATAACATTGCATCATTCTCTAATATTTGCAGTTTCCCCGATACTCAATATTCTAAATGATTTTTACAGAGCAGGCTGTGAACTTTTGACCTGTCCTGAACTGTTCTCTGCAGAAGAAAAAGCCTGACAGCTGAGATAATGAACTTCAGATAACAGAGCTCTCTGCCACTTTGAAATTCATGGAGCTGAATGGCTTGTTTTGCATAGATAACAACTAGAGTGTCTTAACTCTTCCTGTACTGTAAACCATATTAGACGTATGTCTTCTCCCAATGTTTTATTCCTTAGCTGTACTACACATACAAATCATTATATCATACGCTTATTTTCACTTCAGTGTCTCTTTAAGCTTTGTATTGTGCCAAACCCCATTGCGGACATGACCCAGTCATGCTTGACGAAATAACCTATTCTGATTCTGAGGTGTTCCCACCAAAATAGTCGCTTTCTTTCCTGAAATCGTACAAGATAAGAAAATTGTTGTGGTGCCTGTAATAGCATCCTCCAGTCACCTCCTCACCCTTCTCTACCGGTTGAACAAGGAACTGGGCAAGCAGCATGTTTGTACAATGATCATTCCAAAAATTTCAACTCGATAGCTTTTTGATGAAATTATAGTTTTAGGTGTAAATTACCTTAGGTGTTTACATAGCCTTACATAGCTTAGGTGTAAATTACCTTAGGTGTTTACATAGGCTTACATAGCTTAAAGAGTAACTGTCAGGCTGCAGAAGCTAATTTAAACCTCTATTCTCCTGTGTTAAACAGTTTAGAAGGAAGCCCAAAAGCCATTAGTGAAGATAAAAATCTCAGTTACCTTTGATGTGTGCTTATCAGTAAGGCTGTTAAAACCCAAGAGGACGCAAGCCGCATACTATACTGCAAAGCATTCTGGGGCCCTCCCCTCGGCTGCTAATGAGACGTTACAGCAGCTTGTAATCAGTCCAGCGCGTAGCACTGATAAATCTCCGGGCAGAGTACACTGCAGGAGTCAGCTATTGTTCCTAGCCACATGGCTCATTAATATTCACTGCACACTGTGTTGTTCAAGTACGAGCTTATCTGTGATCAGGAAGCAGGCAGGACATGACGACACATTTGACAGAAAAACATGGAGCCTGCCATGAGCTGTCAGGAGCATCTATCTCTGCATATACTATATACAAATTCTGTGAAATCCAAACGTGGACAGTGAAATGCATATGTAATGTAAGTACAGCCAATCTTTAGCTACTGATATATGTGTTTATTTTCTCTGAGACCTTATACCTAACAGCTCCTCTTTAAACTACACTTACATCCAGCTATTTATGGAGTGAGCCTCAGGCCTAATACTGGACATACACGGCTTGATTCTGAGCCATTTAGATGGCTCGATAGATAATTTCCGACATGTCCGATCTCCAGCCCAACCGTTTCGCCGCTCGATTCTGCATTAAAGACGATGCAAAGAGATAAGAGAATCGATCAGGGAATCTATCGAGCGGGAGAATCGAGCGGCAAAATCGAGCCGTGTATGCCCAGCATAAGACATACACTGTGCCCACCCCATTTTTTTAGCCATACACACTATAATCTGCTATGAGCCAGTTGAGGGTTGCAAAGTCTTTCCACCTAATACCAGTAAATATGTACATGTCTGTCACATTTTACCGATAAGTTTACTAATTTGATTGGAATAATTAGGTGTGTACAAATATTTATACTTTTTACTTATTTGTTGTTCCTGTGTACTTTATACGGTCATACTGGCTTAGGTGCGGTATGACCATGCCTGACTGTTGTATTGGATTGTTGAGGCTATTTTTGGACTATAATAGCCTTTAGACCTGGGTTTATAAATGCCTAATGATAGTCCACTTAGATCCTTACAGGGTGCAGATATAGCAGGTGGGGATTTCATTTTTTTGATTACTGTAACCTGTTAATGTGGCAACTATCCTTTTGGGGAAATGTATTTCTTGTTTTCGAAGTGGTTAATTGTCTTCTATTTGATATTCAACATGGGGAAAAAAACTTTCATGCTGCACAAAAATAATAAAAATGAAATGGAAATATGACAAAAGTGTGGACACTAGGGATGGACACTGGGATTCTAATAATTCAGAGTTCATGCAAATAATATGCAAATGTAATGAGCTTGAAAAGGAACTTATCAAATTCAGTAGCTGCTGCTTTTAACTGGTGTATTTACACAGGGCTGTCTCTAGTAAAAAAAGGGTCCCCCAGGCAAGATTAAGCTGGGGTTATCCAGACAGATTGCCCCCTTCCCCCCCCCCCCTTCCCGACCAAAAAGTGGCATTAAGGGCCCTTTGTTGCCACCAAATCTCCCTCCAGGGCCCCTGAGCCAGGCCACCCCCTCTCCCCAGATCACGCCCCAACTTAACTTGCCCTCGGGGCCCCTGCAATGTCTTCGGCAGAGTAGAGTCTTGCCTCACCTGGCAGGCGCGCTCCTCGGTCAGTCCATTATTGCTCCATTGCAGGATCCCTGGGAACACAGGGAAATTTGGGGGGGGGGGCCTACAGACTCTGGGACCCTAGGGCAATTGCCCCCTTTGCCTCTATGGAAGCGCTGGCCCTGTATTTACAACTTGCATACGTTAACATAACATTTGCATCAATTTGAAATGATTCACATCTGATCATCCCTAGTATGTGATCCTGTGTTCACTTCTTCTAGATTGCTGAACATGAATCGGACGCTATTACCAGTGTGAGTATGGTGGATCCAGCCAATCAGAATGCAGCAGACCATGAGACCTTAGAAAACAGCAGCTGCCTGGAGCACCGCCCTCCTTCTATCCACTCCCTCATCCTGGATCTGAGCACCGTCAGCTTCCTGGACACCGTCAGCATCAAGATGCTAAAAAATGTAAGCATGGAACCTGCCTGCCCAGTTCTGAAGAACCAGCTACATTTGGGCCTTCACAAATAATGGGTGACACTTTGTATAGTTTTACTATGCGTTTAGATTTAGTACACTAGGTGTCCTCTTAATTGGTTCGGGGCCGCATGTAGTGAAAACTATGCTGCACTTGTGGCTGCTTATAGAGAAACCGTAACCCAGGATTGAACTGCAGTAGCAGATGCCCCCTTTCCCATGGGAAATATTTTCCTTTTCTCAAACAGTTCATCAGGGGGCTCTGTATGGCTGATGCTGTGATGAAACCCCTCCCACAGTGTGATGTCAGGACCATGGTCCTGACATCACACTGTGGGAGCCTTGTTGCATAGTGGGAATGAACAGCTGTTTACAGCCAAAAATGCATCATCTCTTTCCACAGACATCACCTGCCAGCAGTAAAAATGTCACCATGGGATAAATGTTGGAATGTAAATCGGGGAGAGGAAAGAATTTACAATGGGAAAACACTGACTAAATCATTTATAAATACTGTAATTCTTGTAAAAATTAAGCACTTTTTTCATTACGTTATTTTCTTTGCAGTTCTTCTTTAAGCCTGATGTGGCGTAGTTTTAATGCTGCCTGAGTACAGGGTGCAGTAGCACATTCCCCCTCCTCCCCGTCCTGTCCCGAGGCCCAGCTGTACAAGATGCTACCATTTATAGTGAATTGTATATATGCTTCCATTGGCGAAGCGAAACATGTTGGTTTTTTCTTGGTCACTGTGTACTTATTTAGGATGTTGGGTGGAGTGGAACATATATTGTCCTTACAGTCACCTAGAGGATTATTAGGAACACCATACTAATACGGTGTTTGACCCCCTTTTGCCTTCAGAACTGCCTTAATTCTACGTGGCATTGATTCAACAAGGTGCTGAAAGCATTCTTTAGAAATGTTGGCCCGTATTGATAGGATAGCATCTTGCAGTTGATGGAGATTTGTGGGATGCACATCCAGGGCATGAAGCTCCTGTTCCATCACATTCCAAAGATGCTCTATTGGGTTGAGATCTGGTGACTGTGGTGGCCATTTTAATACAGTGAACGTATTGTCATGTTCAAGAAACCAATTTGAAATCATTCGATGTGACATGGTGCATTATCCTGCTGTAGTAGCCATCAGAGGATGGGTACATGGTGGTCATGAAGGGATGGACATGGTCAGAAACAATACTCATAGCCCATGGCATATAAATGATGCCCAATTGGCACTAAGGGGCCTAAAGTGTGCCAAGAAAACATCCCCCACACCAACAAGGCATGATGGATCCATGTTCTCATTCTGTTTACGCCAAATTCTGATTGTATCAAGACTCATCAGACCGCCGCCGAGTCACATGTGAAAGAATCACGAGCAGGAGAGAGATGCACGGCGGTGGCTGCTCTGCGGTGGTGGCGCTGGAAGTGTGTAGATGTATTCCGCTCCCGCTCTCTCTCTCCGTGCCAGCTGTTTGGGGTGAGAAGATATCGGCACCTGGTCCTGGGGGGTCGGACAGACATCTGCTCTTGGGGGGGGGAGCGGACAGACATCGGCACCTGCTCCTGGGGGGGGGAGAGGGGGTCGGGCAGACATCGGCACCTGGTCCTGGGGGGGAGAGGGGGGTCGGGCAGACATGGGCATGCTCTGCATGCTCTGCAGTATCTGTTATGCGGCTTTGCGTCCTCCTTAGGAGCTTGGAGAAAAGGCTGAATGATAGCCACACAGTAAAAAAATTAGATTGCTTTTTAACTTCAGCATTGCCTTTTTGGCTCCCTTACAAACTATTTAACACATTGCAATAGAGATTTAAATTAGATTTTTTGGGCTAACAGTTTCTTTAATGTGTACAGCATCTTTGTGTGCAGCATCTTGCAAAGATTTTATCTGATGGGGAGTGCAGGTCCATAGAATAGACTGTGTAGAGTATGGCTCTCATACTACATGGAAGGGGGTAAAATTGGTCTGTGATCTTGCCTTTTCCAAAGACTTTTATCTCAAATGTGTATGCAACATTATGCCCTGTGCTTAAAGCCTAAATGGTTCCTTTACCATGCTAGTTGGAGCAGTTACCTCTATATGTTGTTGCTAGCCTTGGATTTTTAACATTTTGTTTTAAAAGTTACATTTTAAATAGTAATCTCTTGGTAAGCATACTAGTGATGGTCAAGTAGATGCAATAACTTCGAGTTGATGCAAATTTGTGCACATTTTTATGCAAATATAGGCAGTTTGAAAATGTGCATACATTTGCATCAACTCAGTTATTTGCATCTACTTGACCATCGAAGTTATTTGCATCTACTTGACCATCACTAAAGGATACCTCTTATTTGTTAAAGTAGAGCCGAACTCTTGCACAGGACAGAAGAAAACATAGAGAAATGCACCCTGTGTGTATTTTGAGAGTTTAGCCTGTCTAATTCCTCCTTAATCACAAGTGAAATTTTATCTCTCCAGTCTGGGCCTTCTGCGCATGTGCGAGAGCTCTGCGTAGAAGACCCAGACAGGACCCAACTGAGCTGTTACCGGGGCTGATCGCGGCTGAATGGCAGACCGCAGAAGGACGGTGTGGGACTCAGACGAGCTTATGGGGCTGGAGGAAGCCCTGGGTAAGCATCAAATCTTTACTTGATTTGATCTCTGGTACACTTTTATTATGCTGTTGTGTATCGTTTAGAGCCGAGAGGAAGATCTGAGTTCAGGTCCGCTTTAATACATCCATATCCTTGTGTTGTTATCGTAGTAACATGACAGAATATCTGCCTCTAAACTTCTTTTCCGTGTATTCTAGCTATTTCGTGATTTCCAAGAAATCGATGTAAAGGTGTATCTCGTGGGATGTCACGGTAAGAGCGGTGGAAGCAGACGTAACTACCAACGTGTTACAATGTGCTCGGAATGGGGGGGATGCTAATAAGTGAATAAATGCCAATCTCATTAGTAAGACTTTAACCTTTAATGTGGATCATAAAAAGCATAAACAGGCAACATGTTCGCATCCATTTATGTATTCTAATTACATAAAATTAAGTGGTTACATCAATAATTCCCATCCAGCCTCCATTTTATTAATGAGTCGTCGGCTCTGAATACCGCCGTAAAATTAATAAGATTGTGACTATGCAAATGAATGATGTAACAACTTAATTTTATGTAATTGGAATGCATATATGGATGTGGAAACGTTCCGGTGTTTATGCTTTTTTTTTATAGACCCAATTAAAGGTGACGTCTTACTAATGAGATTGCCATTTACACGCCCAACACCTTACACACAATTGCTGCCGCATAAAAACTTCCATCCGATTTTTCCCTGGAATATCCAGGTGGGGCCGTAACTATAAATCATGGTGCCCCCCCAGCAAATGTGCACATTCTTTCCCTTGGCTACCCCTGGTGACCCTCACAGCCTGGGGGCCCATCTCACAAGGGTCATAAAACAAGCATGGCCATCAAAATCTTCACACCCATAACAAGTGTAGCCACAAAACCACCTGATCTGAAGGATGGTCCCCTGTATCAGATTGAGTAAAGTAGTAGATGGGGACCCCCTTACAGCTCTGAGCCCCCCATCAGTAGCAGGGACTGCTCCCCTCTTGTTTCAAGCCAAGGTTTTACTGTTGAATCAAAGTACACCAACAACGCTGCGCTCAATCAGCATATAATTAGCTATATAAAAGTCATATATCCATATACTAAATCACCAATTAGTGAGTAAGTAAATAATTTCATTAACAAGAACACATAAAAGGTCCATAAACTCCTATCATGTGGAGCGCTCCTGTAAAATGTGTGTGTCCATCAACAGAAAAATCTTCATAAAGAAACAGTCAGCGCTTCAAGTGTTGATGCAAGGAGCCTTTAGCTTAACATTCAATCCAATGTCATTCAGCGATATTAGGGATTCCCCCCATCAGGTGTGAACTCACCAGATATGAAGACCATCAAGGCCGAGTCGTACATCTGGGGTATAGGCCACCCCACAGCCTCTCTGGCAAGCCTCCTCCCGGTCAGTCAGGTGACCCAAACATATGATGCTGTTAATATGACAGAAAAAAAGCTCCTCATCGCGTAAAAGTCCTTATAAAGTGTATTTAAAAATTATGTTTTCCATAAAAATCATGGACACAAGTCCATAAATATAGCCAGCATAAGTCACTTACAGCTCAGCTCTTAGGGCCCGTTTCCACCATAGCGTTGCGGAATCGCCTGCATTCCACCGCGTTTTTGCCGCGATTTCGCATGCGATTCCGCATAGGTAAGGCTGTATGCGAATTTAACCATGTCACTGCCTGAGTAAATTAACATTAATACCTATGCGAAATCGCATGCGATTTCGCGGCAAAAAACGCATGGTCACCCCGCATGCGATTTCCCTATTAGTTACATTTGCGGCGATTCGCGCACATTCCTTCTGCACGCGAAATCTGACGGCCCTGCCGTGCAGATTTCTGCCGCACCAAAAAACGCTGCTGCAGCCGCACAAGTGGAAACAGCCCCATCCACTTACATTGCCTATGCGAATCCGCGTGCAGTGCCCGCATGCGGATTCGCTATAGTGGAAACGAGCCCTTAAGAGCACATGGGGAATGCTTAAGGCAGATCCGTATGAAGCTGACAAACGCCAAGCTCCCTGCCAATGTCAGCTAACCAGCTTGGACAAAGTGACAGACCGCCGGAAAAAAGTTAAAACCAGCAGCGTGCAGACTCCAGCCGCGTCCGACCGGGAAACACGAGTGACGTCACGCCGTAGCTCCGCCCAACGTTTCGTTGCTATGGCAACTCATCAGGGGCACGGAGCTACGGCTAGTGACGTCTTAAATAGGAAGAAGAGGATATATCTGCGCCCAGTACTACATCAGCTCATCTTGCGAGCACCAAAAGGTTAAAGCGCTAGTGGCCGCTGTTGCGACAATATGAGAGCTCTAATGAATGAATTAAACGCAGCTTCATACAGATGCCCACTGCATACCCCGTACATTGCATTATACGAGGAATATCCCCTACTCAAACATGTAGGTATCATCAGTTAAGAAAAAATGTATTATACTAGAAATCAAACGATGATCATAATACGTATATCTATAAATCCCCCCTTTAGGCTAGCATCAATAGCCAATCTCCACAATAGGCGAATATAGTGACAGTAAATAACGTTACTAATAATTTCCATCACAATCAGCAATTACATGTATGCAATCAACTCCTTCTACGCAGAGCCGGATTAAGGCTAAATGGGGCCCTAAGCAAAGTAACTGATTTGGGCCCCCCCATCATGTCGTAATAGAATCAGAAGATGCAGCTGCACAGCAATATGCCGCACACACCGGGCAGCCGAGCTACTGGTTGCTATGGGCAACAGCACGCTTTCCTCTGTGGGTGCACAATGCAGGGAATAGCAGCGGCAAAATGCAGCGTGAGAGATGAATGGCTGGGACATTTGCACTCAGAGGCTGGGGCACCCCTGCTGTGAGGAGGGTGCCAGATATCACAGCAGCAGCACTTTCCCCCTGCATCTCCAGCCTGGCAATAGCAGAACGCTCTGGACACCGCCAAACCGGAAGCCGTTCCCCAGACAGAATTACATAACCACTCCCACCACCGAACAACCAATTTCCTCCCAAGCTAGACAGCCACCATGCAGCCTCCATCCCAGTGAATATGATAGTCCAGCAGAGAAGGCAGCCGCAGTGGGGGAGAATGACAGCACCAGATGACTTACATTCACCTATTGCAATCCAAGCAATAGAGGTCCCATCATCCGGAGCCCATCTGTCTCCTCTAGAGTGCTGCCGCTCTGTTACTACTACTATTACTACTTCCTACTTCCTGTTTGATCTGAGAATCAGGAAGTTCAGAGCGAGCGGCTGCACTGTAGAAGAGACCGATGGGTTTCAGATGACGGGATCTCTATCGCTTGGATCATGGATAGGTGAGTGAGCGTTTGCCATCTGCTGCTATCATTCTTGCTGCAGCTGTGGTTCTCTGTGGGAAGGGAGGGTGGAGTGGGCAGCGGCAGAGCGCACAGTAGCAGGAGGGGGACCTAGGAGGAGAGCCTGGCTCTGAAGACAATCAGCAGCGCACGGCATCATTTGACAAGACAAGACAAATAACATTTATATCGCGCTTTTCTCCTGGTGGACTCAAAGCGCCAGAGCTGCAGCCACTAGGACGCGCCCTATAGGCAGTAGGAGTGTTAGAGAGACTTGCCTACGATCTCCTACTGAATAGGTGCTGGCTTACTGAACAGGCTAAGCAGAGATTCGAACCCTGGTCTCCTGTGTCAGCGGCAGAGCCCTTAAAGGGACTCCAAGCAGTGCCTGTGGATATGCCTTTAAGCATACCCACAACTAATTCATTACATCCTCACACCTACCAGCATGATGTTTGTAATTATATCCCCCTGGGTTCCTTATATTTCATTGCATTGTGCTGAATCGAGCTGCCAACTTTGGAGAAAACAATAAGAGTTGTGTCTGGGCACACCATTTCAAGGTAGGGTGCCTGGTATTGTGGTATAGGCAAACCACCAAAGCATAAGTCCAAAATTCAAATATACCAGCACTCCAGTTTTCTCAAAGAATCACGCTCTTTTATTGAGCTAGCATGTCCACAAACATGACCGACAATTGTTTCGGGGCCTCGCAGGGTCCCCCTTTCTCAAGGCGTATGTGGTTACAATCAAACTTCCAAATGCAACTAATATATATATCACTAATCCCCTATGTCCCCACCCCAAACCATGGTGAAAAGGTGATGTCATCTCCTCTGCTCCAAACAACAACATATATACATTATGTCAAATGTTCACTCATCTATGCCATTAGTGATTCTACTTTGAACTTCAGTGTACACAGTGCTACTGAGTTATATATATCTACCTGTCACAGTATCTCCTCGCGGTGCCCCCGCTGTAATCCATGCTGATTGACACCACCATTCAAATGTAAATAACCGTCGGGGAGCCGTTGCCCGTCATGACTGGCAGCTTCACTTGTAACTGATCCCGTATCAGGCTCCGTTCGCGCCGCTGGCCACGCCCATCTGCTCCGTGACTGGTTGGTATCATCAAACCAATCACTATGCGGCATTCCATTGCTGCCCGGCAACTGGGGCCGCAAGGAGTCCTGGGATTGACTCCAGCGTTTCTCCCCGTTGCTAGGCTACACTAATGTAGCTCACGTGGGACTGTATACTACGGTGTCTCGTTTGCCTCATGATGAGGCTACAGCAGTGACACCCAGTGTCCTGTGGCCGTGATTTCGATCGCGAAAATATCGAAAACTAAAAGGCATAGAGCAGCCGTTTATATATCATTGGAAAGAGGAGAAAGAGAGCTTTAAAATGATATGCATCTTTCCATAGTTACTGCACTGCTCAGAGTCCCTTTAACCATTATACCATCCAGCCATACCATCCAGTGTAGAGACTGGGCACAGTTACATTTCCATACAATCCTCAAAAGTAACTGGATAAGTTCCCTGTTAAAGAAAACCTGTACTAAAAAAAAAATCCCCTGGGGGAAGCCTCAGGGTCCCAATGAGGCTTCCCCCATCCCTATAGCTGCAGGCAATCCAGTGCTGGCTCCCCTGAAGCGTCCCGGAATCCTCCCTCGACAAGCCTGACAAGGCTTGATATATTTACCTTGCCGGGATCCAGCGCAGTATCCCGGCAAGGGTAAAAAGGACTCGTGCCTGCGCAGTAGAGCGGATCGATCGGGTTTGGCTATTTCCATCTTAACCCAAAGGGAGATCAGCTAGTACGCCTGCGCTGGATCCCCGGAAGGTAAATATTTACATCGCCGCACTTCGGGGGGCTGCAGCTGGACAATGGAGGGACAGAGAAGAACGGGGGAAGCCTGGATAGAAGCCAGAGGCTTCCCCCTCACAGGTAAGTAACCCCCTAGGGGACTTTTTCTTAATTGCAGGTTTTCTTTAACCACTTAACGCCCACAGTGCTAACCCCCCCCTAAAGACCAGGCTTTTTTTTGCAGTGCTGCACTGTGCAGGCTTTTCAGCCTCTTGCACAGCGCAGCTTAGGTGCCCAGCGATCGGACTCACCTCCTTTTTTGTCCCTAAGGGGACATGCCACCGGAGGTGTCCGATCACTGTGGCCGTTTGTATTTTTTTTCCTGCCTCATCGAGGCTCTCTCTCTCCCCTTCCTCCCTTCCTCCCCGTCCCTCCTCCCCTCCGGTGTGTGGATTGGAACAGGACGGTGATCCGTCCTGTTCCGCCTCTCATAGGCATTTGCCTATGAGAGGACGGCGCTCCCCGGCCAATCAGAGGCCGAGATCGCCGATCTCGTACAGCGCTGCGCCCCCCGGCAGCGCTGTACGCTTGTAAACAAAGGGGATTTCTTTCACCTTACGTTTACAAGCAGCCTGCTAGCCGCGATCGGCGGCTAGCAGGCTATTCACGGAACTCCGTTCCGTGAAGTGGCAGGGAACGATCGCGCATGCGTGCGGCCATTCCCTGGGAAACTGCAGCCCCAGGACTTGACGCCAATTGGCGTTAGGCGGTCCTGGGGCTGCCGCCGCCTTCACGCCCTTGGCGTGAGGCGGTCTTTAAGTATTTAAAGCTATACACTATATACAAAAAAAAAAGGTTGGGGTGAGCCAACATACGGCAATGATTCTGTTACTTATAGTGAAAGTCTTGTTTACGTTTTTATTTTATACTATTTTACAATAACTGTTTTTGGATTGTGGAACGAATCAACTTGGTTTCCATTCATTCTTATGGGGAAATTCACTTTTGATATAGGATTACAAACATGTTTTCCGGAATGAATTATGCTCGCAAACCAAGGTTCCACTGTATCTAGGTAATACTAGTGTCATGGTAAAGAGTCTGGCTTATTTTATACAAACAAATGTGGTTCTTAAACTTGATCCAATTTCTTGGATGGTAGAAGCAGAATAATCACTGGATTTTTCCAACCTGGAGATAGTTTAGTGACCACCGTTTTACGCTTCTTTTAGAAAAGAGAAGTTGCATGTCTCCCAACTTTCAGAGCTGAGAAAGGATATTTTTAAAGTGGACCTTAAACTCTTGCACAGGACAGAAGGAAAACAGAGAAAAGCACCCTGTGTGTATTTAGAGAGTTTAGCCTGTTTAATTCCTCCTCATTTGTGACTAATCACAAGTTGTAATTTGATCTCTCCCTTGTGTCACATGACTGCCATGGCAGAGGTGGCAGATAAGCTCATTTGTAAACACAGGATGTTAACAATATGTCTTCTTCCACAAATCAGGTAGTAGCAGGGCCAGATTTGTACTCTTTACCGCCCTAGGCCACTGTCACCAGCCGGCCCTCTTCAGTATAGGTAGCAAGATGACCCTTCCCCATTTCCCTCTATTATAGGTAGCTTGATCACCCCCTCCCAGTATAGGTATCCAGATGACTCCTCCCCCTTTACCTCCAGTATTGGCAGCCAGATGACCCCTTCCCTCTAGTGTACGCAGCCAGATGATTCCTCCCCCTTTCCCTCAAGTATAGGTAGCCAGATGACTTTCTTAATTCCTTCCTCCCCCCCCCCCCCCTTCAGTATAGGTAGCCAGCTCGCCTTCACACCACAGCAGCCATCTGTGTCACTCATTTCTTCGCTCGTCTCCATTGCAAAAGCTTCCTCCTCCTTTCCGTCTCCAATGCTGTCCAAGTCCATAGCCACCGGCCACAATGCAAACAAGCACAGAGAGCAAGTTGGCTCCTGCACAGGCAGCTAGCAGCAGAGTACCGCTGTCTGGCTCCATCTAAAACACTGCTATAGCCCCAACCACACATTATGTCATCATGGCCCTCACACTGCCCTACCTCATCTCATGGGCATGGTTCTCATACCATCACTCCCCATGCCATGGCTTTGTTTGTCCTTCTCCTACCATACTTGTCATGCTTCCCATGCCCCCACCATACCTCCAGTCATGACCCCCTCTGGCCTCACCAAACCTCCAGTCATGACCCCCTCTGGCCTCACCAAACCTCCAGTCATGACCCCCTCTGGCCTCACCATACCTCCAGTCATGACCCCCTATACCCTCATCATTCCTTCAGCCATGGCACCCTCCACCCACAACGTACCTCCAGTCATGGACCCCTCTGCCCACACCATACTTCCAGTCAAGGCCCGCTCCAGCCTCGCCATACCTCCAGTTATGACCCAAATACCTCCAGTCATGGCCCCTCTGTCCTCACCAAACTTCCAGTAATGACCCCCTCTGCTCTCACCATACTTCCTGTAATGGCCCCCTCTGCCCTCACCATACTTCCAGTTATGACCCTTCTGCCCTCACCATACTTCCAGTAATGGATCCCTCTCTGCCCTCACCATACTTCCAGTTATGGATCCCTCTGCCCTTACCATACTTCCAGTAATGCCCCCTCTGCCCTCACCATACTTCCAGTTATGGACCCTTCTGTCCTCACCATACTTCCAGTTATGGATCCCTCTGCCCTCACCATACTTCCAGTAATGCCCCATCTGCCCTCACCATACTTCCAGTTATGGACCCGTCTGCCCTCACCATACTTCCAGTTATGAACCCCTCTGCTCTCACCATACTTCCAGTTGTGGTCCCTCTGCTCTCACCATACTTCCAGTAATGACCCCCTCTGCCCTCACCATACTTCCAGTTATGCACCCCTCTGCCCTCACCATACTTCCAGTTGTGGACCCTTCTGCCCTCACCATACTTCCAGTTATGGACCCTTCTGCCCTCACCATACTTCCAGTTATAGACCCTTCTGCTTTCACCATACTTCCAGTTATGAACAACCCCACCCGCCTACCCCCCGCCTAAACACAGCATGCTTCCAGACTTGGACATGTACACCATGAACAAATTCATTTTTCAAATCACCTTGGCTCTTTTCAGTATGAAAATATATTTATCAATACAGATCTGTACATCGGGCCAAAATAAGGAAGTGGGAGTTGGGACTTGGGATTTACTTTAAAAAAGAGAAACAGCTGTGAGCTATGTAGGGGCGTGGCTAATTTCTGTCTTATGGGTTGAAGCTAGAACAAGTATCCAACCAGAGGTCCAAACTCCTGGTCTGTATTCTCAAGAAGCGTAAATTCATGCTTTTGTATGTTTTGTCTTTATTTTAGCTTCATCCGTTATTTATAACACTGCTTTATGTAAATTCTGGTGCTCAGCTTTTTAGCCAATGGGCAGCAGGTATAAACTGTATCAATGCTTCCATTTGTTGCAGAGAATGTTGTGGAACAGATGGAGGATGGGAACTTTTTCAGTAAGACGATCACCAAATCACTACTATTCTCATCCATCCATGATGCTGTCACTTACATCACACAGGCATCGCATCAGTGGGACACTCCTGTAAGTGGTTTAACTTTAATCTTATTATGATGTAGAATTGTAGTATTGAGGTGTGACCATCATTTTTTTTTTAATATTATCATTATTATTATAATTAACATTTATACAGAGCTGACACCTTCTGCAGCACTTTACAGAGTACATAGTCATGTCACTGACTGTCCTCAGAGGAGCTCACTATCAAATCCCACCATAGTTAGTCTAATGTCCTACCATATTATTATTATGTATTTATATAGCACTGACATCTTCTGTAGCACTTTACAGAGTACATAGTCATGTCACTGACTGTCCTCAGAGGGGAAGCAGGAAATGTTGGTGCCTGCGGCTAACGGACTATTTGGGTGCCACATAGGTGCGATTTAATGCAAATATTGGCTATTGAGCACAAAAGCAGAAATTCGGGCGCTTGATAAATAGTAGGCACCATCTAAACAAAATGTTTTCTTTTTTTGAGAATTATCATTTTGAAATTTTTGGTTATTTATCATTTTCAAATCTTGAAATGTTTCATTTTTGAAATTTACTCTTTTTGAAATGTCTTACTGTTAGGCATCACGTAGGAGTTTTTTAGGGTTAGGCGTCAGGTTAGGATGGTGGGTTTCAAAGTTAGGCTTCAATAATGGGGGTTTTAGGGTTTGATGTTAGGAAGGGCGGTTTTAGGGTTAGGTATCAGGAAGGGGGGTTTAAGGGTTAGGCGTCAGGAAGGAGGGGTTTAAGGTTAGGCAGTGGGGGGGGGGGGGGGTTCTGTGTGAGAGTAGGGTTAGTTTTAGTTGTAAAATATTTATAATATTTACCATTGTTTTACGATCGCCGTTACCACTGCCAGGAAATCTTTTATGGATGTAATTTGCTTATCAGTGATGATTACTATATTCCTGACAAGGTCCTGACAAGGCAAAATCTGCCACTTCCATCCTTAAAGATTAACTCTTTCAGGCAGCAAAATGAACCAAGTAAAGCAGCCTGGTTATCAATATGTTTAGTGCTATACATACTCATGTTTATCTCATCATGTCACATGCTGCCTTGGGTACACTTTAAAGAGGAACTTTAACCCAGGATTGCACTTAATTGAAAGGAGTAGCCGATACTCCCTTTCCCATGAGAAATATTAACCTTTTCTTGAATAGATCATCGGGGCGTCTGTATGACTGATATTCTGGTGAAATCCCTCCTACAGTGTGATGTCCTAACAGTTTGCCGTTTGTAAACCTTGTTGCATAGAGGGAAATAGCAGCTTTTTCCAACTGCCAAGCAAACAGTATCTTCCTCTGTGCATTGAGCTTTCAGTAACGAACATTCCGTACAGATCACCTGGCAGATCTAAAGATTTCAGAATGTAAGTCAGGGGGAGGAAAGATTTTACAATGGCCAAACACTGACTAAAGAATCTATAGATGAATATTGTAAAAAATAAGCAATTTTATTAATTATATCATTTTCACTACAGTTCCCTCCCCAACAGAAACCATTTGTCCTTAGACCATGATAGTGACATCAAGTGATCACTATAGTAGGGAATAGATTGTAAACTCCTCTGGGGAACAGTTCGTGACATGACTATGTACTCTGTAAAGTGCTGAAGAAGATGTCTGGAGCATATGAATACATAATTATAATATGGTAGAGACATTACACCAGGCTTTCTGAACCAGGGTTCCTTGAGGACTCTGCAGGGGTTCCTTGGCATTTTACCCGATCGTGAGGGAACTATAATAGAGCACATTATAATAGGGGGTACTGTAAAACGAAACACTAAATTGGGGGTAAAAATAATAATGAGCACAGTATGAGTGTCGGTGTAATAGGAGGTAGTGAAATTAACAGCCTCATCTACTTTTAAAGACCACGCCTCCTGAAAAAATAAATGCAGGGGTTCCTCGAGACCAAAAAATTGTTTGCAGGGGTTCCTTGAGATCCAAAAGTTATTTGCAGGGTTCCTCCAGGGTAGAAAGGTTGAGAAAGACTGCATTAGACTATGACTACGGTAGGGGTTAGATTGTGATCTTCTCTGAGAACAGAAGACTGCTCTCTGAAAGATGCCAGTGCTATTTAAAGATACAATAATAATATTGGAAAAGAAACTTTTTTAATGGTCCCCATACACTGTGCAATTTTTTTTTTCCTGAAAATCTGAGAAATACGATCGAATATGAAGAAAAAGTTGGTTTATCTCATAGTATTTACTTATACAACCTACCATACACTACAATTTCAGAAACGATCACCCAGGTTTTTCCAACATGTCCGATCAGATTTAAAAAACAAACAAAAAAAAAACGGAATAATCGCTTGTTTTGTTTTTCTCGATGAAAAAAAAAAGATTCTTTTAGATTTTTACTCTGTTCAATCGTTTTGGTCGCATAAATGGGAAAATGTATGTTTTGATTGTACCGTGTATGGGCACCATAGGAGAGACACATAAATGGGTTTTAAAACATAACTAATATCTAATTGTAATATTACAGTGATTAATGACGACTTCTATGCTTCTTACAGGCGTTATCCACAAAGATCTAAATGGGAGGAGAAAGAGGAAACGCCATGACAGAATAACACCGTTCAGAATGTCTCCTGCAAACCTTTCTCAACATCTCTTTGAATATTGCACCGGCGCCTTCCAGGGTCTTTCGGGGATGAAGATTAGCGCAGAACGAAAGTTATCTTGAAAACCTGGCCTGGACTTATTACAAACTGTTAGGCAACAAATATTTAAACATTTCCTGGAGTCATCTCGTACTACAACGAGGGCTCGATTCATTAAGAGCAAAGGTTCTTGCCCTGACTGTGAGCATGTGACTGCTTGTCAAACAAACGAATTCACCTTCCTTTCCACAGCCCTCACTATGGCCTAATACAACCCAGGCAATGGTTCCAAGGTCTTACAACCTAATAGCATGGGTATGTTTAATGTTGGTAGGTACCAATGCCATGCTTCAGCTTTACCAGACTATTTTGTCATTTCATCCCATCTGGCCACTAAACTTGTCCTTAAACCATGACCCCTTCCTGATAACTAGCTCTAACCTTCCACCTCAACATTGACCCCTTTGTGACACCTTATCCTAACCTTCCACCTCTACATTGACACCTTTCTGACATCTAACCTTTACTTCCCCGGCAACATTAACCCCTTTGTGACTCCTTACCCTGACCTCCCCCCCCCCCCTCAACATTGACCTTTTCAAAACACCTACCCCCCCCCCCCCCCCCCACATTGACCTTTTCCCGATACCTAACTTTAACTTCCTCACCCTCAATTTCATCATCTTCCCAACACCTAACCCTAAGGACCTAGGGCGCTCTCTGAAGTTGCTGTGCGTCTTACACAAACGCATGACACCTGTATGGCAGTGCTGACCCAATTCAGTTATGTTGAATGGTGCAGCACTGCGTTGCGCACACACAACATTATAAAATAGCTAAATTAATTCCTCATGGCAGATATAAATCTCCCTGGGGAATGACATCTGCCTAGTTATAGTTGAGCCTCAACGCCCAAACAATGGTACTGGAGCAAACTGATACAAGCCCGGGATGGGATTGCTAGATCATTTACATTCTCCAAGGACCTTCAGCTTAGAAGTACTTTGTGTTAATCAGGCCAGTTCTTTGGAAGTGTGAGAACATTTCAGTCCTGCTAGTGCCACCTTGTGGAGTATTGTGTTTTCAGTTTCGCCACATTTACATTGGACGGCAATTCTTCAACACCCTACAGTATTATGACTTGAGAAGGACAGCAATGATTTCCATAGAATACAAAAACATTTTTATTGCCCCCAGTATTTTTAATATTTGCTACTCCATGAGACTCTTCTTTCTGTGGACGCCAACACATATTAGCTGTCCGGCGCAAGTCTACTCAGCTGACTGCTCAGCCACTGCAAGAATGTTGGGCAAAGATCTTCACTAAATGGCTAACTGGTTGTGTATACGGTTTATAAAGGGGACACAGTATTTTTTTATTAGGTCTAGTTCTAAATATATATATTTTTAATATTGGTCATATCTATTTTTGTACTCTGTGAACCCTGAAATATTACCAATCAGTGTTTAATTTTAGAAGTTCCATCAGCTGGTTTAACTGAATAAAAAAAAAAAAAAGTATACAAATCAGTCACAATCAGAAACCACTGCCAGGGGACGTGACTTTGGCCAAATCATCATGATTAGAAAACTGGGCTAGGGAATTGCCAAAATAGCAGTTCTTATGGTATGTTCCTGGTATGGTACTGCAGTGGTTCGTACTTGCAGAAAGGGATCCGAGGCAGAATAACCGGTGCATGATGTCCCACGGCACATTGATGTGCATACAGAATCAAGGCTAGACCATCTGGTCTACTGGAAACGAGCTGCTGTAGCATAATTTGCCGTAAGATTTCATGCTGGACATGACAGAGAGGTCAGAACAAACACTGCAGCACAGTTTGTTGTGTATGGGACTCAATCAGTCAAGGGTCTCACACTGCCCCGTATTTGCTGTTGAACCTTCACTGGACATACAAGTGTCAGAAGTGGACCACAGAACAATGAAATAAGTTTGTCTGGTCTGAATCATGTTTTATTTAATCCTTGAAGGATCCAGATCTCATTCTGAATAATCATCTCTGGGAAACTTCAACTTGCAACCTCTGCAGCTACCTTCTTGTTGCCAAATTCCACAAGACACCTTCTAAGGTCTTTTGGAGTCCAGCCTTGATTGGCCAGTTTTGTTTTGATGGGACCTGTAGAAGGATGTTCGGGGTAGTGGTGCTACAATATATCATGCAGATTTTTATGTTTTGGCTGACCAGTTATTGCTTTAAAGGGTTATGATTAGCTTTCTGACACATCCAAACAAGACGACTAAAGTGGCATATTTAATTCAATCCGTACAACAGGAGGAAATTTGAACTGCAAAATGACCCCTCTTTGTGCTATTGATGCCTAACAAATGGTTAGCTAATAGCATATTTTAGGGCAAAAATTTAGTGTGGCACAAGACGTGGTTTGCAGAAAACAGCCACCAATCAAAAACCTTTTTAGACTGAGCAAGCAATAAACATGACTTGTCAAAGCCCAACTCCACCCAAAAGTTAATTTGGTGTTTGGTTTTATTGCTGTCTTGGTTCACATTGGTAAAAATTTCGCTGCCTTCCTTTTTCCCTTACAGGTGCCAGAAAGGACAGGAATTGAAGGCAAACTCTCTATCACAGGGTCACAATCCTTAATAAAGTATTTTTTTTTTTGAGTGGGAAAAAATCAAGAACAGTAAAATACTGACAGATATTCCAGCATTTCAACTGGAGGAATTTCATTCACTTTCCCTTCCTCACAAGGACCAGTAATGAGGGAAAATATCTCCAACAATATCTCCAACAAGGACACGCCATAATCTATGTACAGCAAGACATGAATATAACATAAGGAAAAGCTATAATGCCCAGAGCAGCCAGTCACATTTCTCTTCAGTTCGCCCTCCTGAAATTGCAGAAGAGATTGGAGAGTCTTGCATGAGCCAATGCAAATGCCATTGGGCCTGATTCAATTCACTAGGTAATATTTTCAAACCTTATCAAAAATGCCTTTTATCAACAACAGCAAAACATTTTTAAGACCGCAGCAAGCAAGAAAATAATCATTTTGACAGTACTTTGTCACCTACTTTTTTGTTACTTTTTTAAATTGCAGAGTGCTGAAATTATTTTTCTGCAAAACTTGGATCTCCAGCTGTTAAGGAACTACAAGTCCCACAATACATTTGCCCTTATGAATCATGTCTGTGGCTGTCAGACTCCTGCAATGCATTGTGGGACTTGTAGTTCCTTAACAGTTGGCGAGCCAAGTTTGCAGATCACTGTCTAGGAGAAAAAATGAATTGGATTGAACTGATTGTTCCTCCACTTTCCCGGAGGATGACTTGGTGCTACACAGGTACACAAAACTACAGTATTTGTATTTTAATTGTCATGACATTTGTGTGCAAGATAGAAATAAAATGATTTTAATTTAAAGTTTCCTGATATATAATATATAAATATACTGTATATTCTCTGAATACAAACGTTACCATACTTGGTTTCCATGATGCTATCCTACCTTGTCCTGCTTCTTGTTGAGATGTGTCAGTACTATGAATGATTTTCCAAATTTATGTAAATCTGTATGCAAATGTATGCAACTTGAAAATGGACCAATCAAGTCCCACAAAGGTCTAAATTGATTGGTCCATTTTCAAGCCGCATATATTTGCATGCAAATTTATATAAAAGTGCATAAACCCAAAAGTATTTGCTCAACATTGATCATCCCAAGTCCGTACCAATGATTTCTGTGGAAGGTGGGCATCATTTTTCATTATTTATATTATATAACACTAGTACAATGTCTGCAGCTCTTTACTGAGCGCACCTCCTAAAACTGAATCACGTCCAGGCTCATTCCATTATCAATACATAAATAACATCTTTATTTCGTACATAGCTTTGTAGACATCCGGTGTCATATAAAACCAATTAAAAAAAGAATATAGTGCCAACCTCTTTTGTAGCTACATAGTACAGAACAAATATTGGTGAACATATATGCACGAGGAATTCAAGACACTGAATAGTCATGGCATTTAATAGTAGAAATACAAATCCACATACAGTTTGAGATATCTCTAAAGTTGGTACATGTGCATATGGTAAATTACAGCAGTATGAGAAACACTAGGAGGAGGTCCCTGCCCTTGCTAGCTTACAATCTAGAGGGTAATGGGGAGGAAACAATAGGATAGGAGACACAAGGGTTAATGGGTGAGGCAGTGACCTTTAATGCTACCTATAGCAAATTATAGGCTTGTCTGAACAGGTGTGTTTTCAGAGTACTTTTGGAGGTTTCCAGGCTTGGAGCATGACGAACAGGTTGTGGGAGAGATTTCCAAAGGAGAGGGACAACTCGCCCTGCATGCGAGAGTGAGAGGAGGTGACCAGGCTAGGACAAAATGGTTTCCTGTGAGGAATGGAGGATCTGGTCGGGGAGGTATCTGGAGATTAACGAGGAAATGTATAGAGGTGACAGCTAAATGTCAATAAGCACACAGCTGTCTGTGTTCACACACTGCAAGTGACTGCATTCATAGCACATACACACTTGGGATCCCAGCGTAGTCGCTGGATAGTGTAATGGTTAAGGCTCTGACACAGGCGACCAGGGTTCCAATCTTGGCTCTTCCTGTTCAGTTTGCCAGTACCTTGAGCTAAACTCCCTAACACTGCTACTGCCTACTGAGTGCACCCTTAGTGGCTACAGCTCAAGCGATTTGAGTCAGCAAGGAGAAAAGTGCAATAGGCGGGGGGAAGGAGGAGAGAGAGGCGGGGGGAGAAGGAGAGAGAGGCAGATAACAAGCCGGCGGCTTGAATGGTTACATTGCCGCCGGCTTAATTGCAATAAATTAACTAAGTGGTTATACGTTTGGCCGCTGCGCTGCGGCCAGAAGATACATTAATGTCACAGGAATCAATGCATTTCTAACATTGGCCGCAGCGCAGCGGCCACTTCGCACATTGGCCGGCCAGAACCCGAAGTGGCCGGCCAGAACTAGAAGTGGCCAAACTTCGGGTTCTGGCCGTAACATATATAAAAAATGACATAAAAAGTTATCTAAAAACGTAAAACTGCTGAAGTTTTATATGACAAGTCTTTAACATTTATATAAGCTATTGTAAATAAATTCACCTAGAATAATGCATATTACCTCTCTTGGGTTCAAGCAGTAGAAGGTAGGGTCTCTCTCAGCTAGGCCTCAGTCGATATCAGTAGAGTTTGAGGCTCAATGAAAAAGATATGCAGCCTGTTAGTCCTTTTATAATAAAAGTTTCTAAGATGGAGTCTTATAGGGGATTTTATGGTGACACACAAAGTTCAAACTTATACATTCTGACATTTTGTGACATTTTAAACTATCGGCTTATCTGAGCAGGTTCGTATGTAAATGACGTTACTTGGCTTATTAATGTAGGTAACCTTTGTCTCAAAAATTACATCAATAACATTTTAATTAGATCTTATGACACAAGTGGTGTACTTATAATGTCTATCTAAATCTCATACTCCTAATTAGAGTAAAGTAAACCAAAATATATCACGTATGTTATAATATTATCTTATTCTAAGAAATTGACCTGTTCTTTGGTACATCATTAATTAACGGTGATTCTCTGAACGCCCCTGTGCTCACAGGTTGTAATTACATGTCTTGATCACATGCTTTATTGTTTTGGTTTTGTATTCATAACAAACAGCCATCAGTTCTAACCACTTCCCCTCCCCCGGGACCAGTAACTACCTCCCTGCAAGTTCCCATAACTTCTTGCAGGTGCATAGCTATCACGTCCCTCCCTGCTGCGCATTACCGCTCGACCCCCAAGAACCCCCCCGCGCGCGCTCGTCACCACCGCCCGATCGTTAGCCGCTAGATCAATTAATGGGAACACAGTTGCCATTCATTGATCTAAGTCCCCGTGTGAATGACTGCAGCCATCTTATTAGATGGCTCCGCCATTCACAAAACCCGTCCACACAGTGCCTCCGGTTTGCGTACTAATGCTACGCATACAGAAGACACCTGCGAGGGCATCTTGTGACCAGATCGTGAAATTACATCTGCATTTTTTTTTTCAATAAAAGACCTATTTTTATCTTATTTTTTTCTTTTTAAATTAACCCCTGACCTCCTACACTCTCCAATAGTTTGCAAATTATTATTTTATTTTTTTTTAAAAATTACAAAATTACAAAGTTAGGGACTGAACTTTAATATGTTTGTCAGTAGCGTATATTACTATTACTGTACTTGATAAATTATGGGCTTGTAATCAGGGATGGACGCAAAAAAAAAAAAAATGCACCTTTATTTTCAAATGAAATATTGGCACCATACATTGCACTAGGGAAAAATGTTAAACGTTGCAATAACGGGACAAATGAGCAAATAAAATGTGTGTGGGTTTTGATTACGGTAGCATGTATTATTTTAAAACTATAATGGCCGAAAACTGAGAAATAATGAATTTTTTCCTTTTTTTTCTTTTTTTTTCCTGATAAAACACTTCTAGAATAAAATAATTCTTAGCAAAAAGTACCCCCCAAAGAAAGCCTAATTGGTGGCAAAAAAACAAGATATAGATTGTTTCTTTGTGATAAGTAGTAATAAAGTTATATGCAAATGAATAGAAGGAGTGCTGACAGGTGAAAATTGCTCTGTTTTTTTTAAGGGGACAAACCCTTCAAGGTGAAGTGGTTAATACATGCTAAAATATATAGAAACCAAACTTATTTACCTTAATATATTGGTCTATTATTGATCAACTCGTTAATTAATAATTCTATGAATACTATACATGATTACCATTATCAGCATATAGCAGGCTTAGCTTCTGCGATGTATATCTCTGATGGGCAAGCCTTGCTAAGCAGGCATTACAGCCAGAACTGGGTAAAGTCAGAACATTTCTCCAACGCGATCTTAATATAAACATAACCTTGTACACGGAACAGACAGCTTACTGCAGAAGAGGACATAAAGGGTTACTCTAACCAATGAGCTAGCTCTGATTATAATCCTAAAATCTTGAAATTCATTCAAATTTTTTGCAAAACATTTTAAACCTATATAATCAGCTTAAGGCAACATGGAGATCATAATTTTGCTGCATTAATATGAGATTTTCTGACAAAGATGTCACCACCTGTGATACATTTCAGAATGTAAATCAGGGAAAGGAAGGATTTTAAAATGGGCAAACACTGACTAAATCATTTATAAAAAAAATTGTATGCAAAAAGTATGCACTTGTTATGTTATTTTCACTGCAGTTTCTCCTTAACACTAAATACAGCGTTCATTGCATATATATATATATATATATATATATATATATATATATATATATATATATATATATATATATATTGGTGTAGTGATTAGCACTCCCACCTTGCAGCGCTGGGTTCCCGCTTTGAATCCCGGCCAGGGCACTATCTGCATGGAGTTTCCTTTTTTTCCTCCGTGTCTGTGTGGGTTTCCTCCAGGCACTCCTGTTTCCTCCCACATCCCTAAAACATCAGAATCAGAAACATTTATTTCGCCAAGCATAACAGGGTCACATCCGGAATTAGTTTTGGCACAATACATAGCTCCAGAGAAGGACATGTTGCAAGACTCATCATCAAGCAGAGAAGCAACAATCAACAACAAGCATACAGATCAGTTCATTGGCTTCCCCCTAAATTGACCCTAGACTATGATACATACACTACACGATACATACAGTATATAGACATATGACTATGGTAGGGATTAGATTGTGAGCCCCTCTGAGGGACCGTTAGTGACAAGACAATGTACTCTGTACAGTACTGCGCAAGATGTTGGAGAAAACTAAATAATAATTGTATTGTATTAGCTGGGCCTATTTTTACCATTGAGTCTCAAGCAACCAGCAAGCACACTTATCCAGCGTCAGCCAATCCACATTGGTGCCGGGTAACTGGGACTCTACTGTAAATATTAAGGGTACTTTTTCCATTTTAATGTGATTTTTATTTTGTGTTTAATCTCACTTTAAAGAGAATCTGTGTTGTTAAAATCACACAAAAGTAAACATACTAGTGCGTTAGGGGACATCTCCTATTACCCTCTGTCACAATTTCGCCGCTCCTCGCCGCATTAAAAGTGGTTAGAAACTGTTTTAAAAAGTTTGTTTATAAACAAACAAAATGGCCACCAAAACAGGAAGTAGGTTGATGTACAGTATGTCCACACATAGAAAATACATCCATACACAAGCAGGCTGTATACAGCCTTCCTTTTGAATCTCAAGAGATCATTTGTGTGTTTCTTTCCCCCTGTTCTCATGCACTGAAGTTTCAGGCTGCTCTTTTCTTCGTGCAAACAGCTTTGCCCTTGTCTGTAATTCCTCAGTATGTGAAAGCCCAGCCAGCTCAGAGGACGATTTATCCAGCTTGTAAAAGATAAGAGAGAAGAGAGAAGCTGCTCTAATCTAAATAACACACAGGCAGTGTGCAGAGAGGGGCCTGGAATGGGGAGTTCATAGCAGAACCACAACACTGAAGAACTTGGCAGCCTTCCAGACACAGGCTGACAAGTCTGACAAGAGAGAGATAAGTTGATTTATTACAGAGACTGTGATAGTACAAAGTGCTGCAGTAAGCCAGAACACATTAGAATAGCTTTTGGAACTTGTAGGATGATAAAAAACCGGATGCAATTTTTGTTACGGAGTCTCTTTAAGAACATGAACTGACGGTTTCTTTCTTTTTTTAAGAATATTTTTATTGAATTTTTAGCAAAAAATACAATATCAAGATTGCGGCAACATGCCACTATTATGCATTATACATTCCGTGCAGCCAGTATCACATAAGCAACACAGGTTGTGCCTGACCACAACAGAATGCAACTAGTTAAACTCCATTTAACATAACTTAAGGTGGCCATACACTGGTCGATTTGCCATCAGATTCGACCAACAGATAGATCCCTCTCTGATCGAATCTGATCAGAGAGGGATCGTATGGCTGCCTTTACTGCAAACAGATTGTGAACCGATTTCAGCCTGAAACCGTTCACAATCTGTGGTGGTGGTGCTGCTGCTGCTGCCGCCGCCCCCTGCATACATTACCTGCTCCGGGCGGCGCCACTCCCCGCTGTCACTGCTGTCTTCTCCGCTCTGGTCTGGTCTCTGGCATGCTTCACTTCTTCCTGCCCGGCAGGAAGTTTAAACAGTAGTGCGCCCTCTACTGTGTAAACTTCCTGCCGGGCAGGAAGAAGTGAAGCATGCTAGAGACCAGACCAGAGCGGAGAAGGCAGCGGTGACCGTGGGGACTCGCGCCGGCCGGAACAGGTAATGTATACCCGCTGTATTGCGTCGGTCGTCGGGCATTCGAACGCCGCTATCGACGCACTCCCGACCCGCCGGCGATCGAGAAAAATCTTCCGCACGGATGGATCGTCGGGAATCAACGGGAACGATCGATTTCGGACGGAAATTGATCGTTCTGTCAGTGGTGTGCGCGGCTATTTCACAGCCGATTCGATCACTGTGATCGAATCGGCCTTATATCGGCGGGAAAATCGTTAGGTGTATGGGCCCCTTTAAAGGGAACCTAAACTAAGAGGGATATGGCTGTTTACTTGTAAATAATACCACTTGCCTGGCAGTCCTGCTGATCTATTTGGCTACAGAAGTAGCTGAATCACACACCTGAAACAAGCATGCAGCTAATCCAGTCTGACTTCTTTCAGGGCACCTTATCTGCATGCTTGTTGAGGGGCTGTGGCTAAAAGTATTAGAGACAGAGGATCAGCAGGAGAGTCAGGCAACTGGTATTATTTTAAAAGGAAAAAGCCATACCCTTCTCAGTTTAGGTTCCCTTTAAAGCGGACCTGAACTCAGAACTTGCTCTAAAAGATACCCAACAGCATAATAACCTTTCAATAAAAAAAATTCTTTGTTACAGCTAATTCAAATACTGCAATACATCTGCAGTGTGTCTACTTCCTGCTTTCATGGAAGCAGACATATTGTTAGCATCCTGTGCTTTCAAATGAGCTTATCTGCCAAGGGCAGTCATGTGGCACAGGGCAGAGATCAAATTACAACTTGTGATTAGACACAAATGAGGGGGAATTAGACAGGCGAAACTCTCTAACTACACACAGGGTGCATTTCTCTATGCTTTCCTTCAGCCCTGTGCAAGAGTTCAGGTCCACTGTAACCTAAAATAAACTGTCCTTGATCTGTCCGCATCCCCCTTAGAGTACCCCTCATCGGCCCTCTAAGTATGGTTTTCTTTTTTTTAAAGATTCTTTACTTTTCAAACAAGAATTTTTAATAAAACAAACAAACGCATGAGAACACCCTGGCCCATATGCAATTCACTTTTTCTCCTGAGTTTTCTCCTAGGTGATGTTTTTAAATTTGTCAATAAAATGCCTTTAAAGGGAACCAGAGATGAACGTTTCACACAAAATAAACATATCAGTCGATAGCTTGTAAAGAATAAATGCTCTACCTGATAATTTCTCTGCTCTGGTGTGCCTTTTTGAGTGTTTTTTATCCATTATTGCTCCAGGAAAAATCCAACATGGCCGCCAGCTCATATCCCTTCTGCTTCCGGGTTATGAGTTGTTCTGGATGTGCTGTCTAGGCTCTAGACAAGCACATCTGTGTACTTTCAACTGTGTGCTTTCATCTGTGTGCTTTCAACTTGATTATTCTGGTATGCTGTGTGGCTGCCTGTAGGAAGTGTCTCTCATAGGAATGAAACTGCACAGTGCACACAGGCAGCCACACTTGTCTGCTTCAGTGCTTCTTTCTCAGCAGAGCAGCCCCTCCCATGTCATCAGAGCTCACAGTTAGCATAGCAGGAAAGCTGAGCCAGCAGGAGGTGGGCTTGAAAAGACTTCACAGAAGACTGACTCAGCTATAATGATTCCAGGTCAATCCTAGACTGAATGCTCAGTCGGGGATTCTTATCAAAGCTGAGCACAGGCAGATTGAGCAGAGAAGAATGAAACTAAAAGCAGGGTAAGTGTTTACTGTCATGTTCCCACTGATAAATGTAGCAAAATACATGAGGGTGCTTCATCTCTGGTTCTCTTTAAGAGCCCATTCACACTATAAGTGGTTTTCTGAATGTTTTGCGATTAGTGTTTTTTAACAATCGCTCCCATTCACTTTCAATAAAATCACGGTATAAATCTTCGCGATTTCGCTATCACTTTTAATGAAAGTGAAGGGGACCAATTTTTAAAAATTGCTAATTAATCGCAAACCGCTCAGAAAACCGCTTATAGAGTGAATGGGCCCTTAAGCAACCACAAAGCAAGAAAATCGTCAAAATAATTTTGATAGTACTTTTTCACCAACTTTTCAGCACTTTTTCTGTTGAAAAGTGCTGGAAAGTTATTTGAAATGGAAGTTGAAAAATGATCTTTAGGAGAAAACTCAAGAGGAAAAGTTAATGTTGAGAAGTATTAGCAGTGCGCCAGTGCTGCCATAGCATATGAAAAACCAAGGCACCGAATATAGGCTCACATAAAATACAGTGAAAAAAATAGGTCCACATAACCAGCACACATATAACAAAGTAAATAAGGAGAGAGAGGGAGAGAAAAAAATCTGCTATAGACACTTGTCACATAAAGGAAAAATCCCATGGCTGCCCCCATGTAAGCTCTTGGGAGTCTCAAATTGTCCTGCCTTTGACCTGAAGAGGGAACGGTACCTGTCAGGGACACCAGTGCCCAAAGGGATAAATCACTTGGGTGTCTGTCTAAGTTCAAAGCATGTGAAAAATGTGAAAAAATAAGGTAGTGTAATTGCAAAGAAATTGCAGTAGGGCACTAAGAAAACAGTCAAAGATTTCAAAAATGCAAAAACAATGCATCAAAATGTCAGAACAACAATCAAAAAGTGTTGCAGCCGGAACACATAGTAAAAGCATATAATAGACAATCCACACGTTTTGTGATCATTTTAAGGCAGAGTGAACCCCGCCATGTAACACAAGCCGACTGAACCCAACTAGATAAAAGAGCTAGTGAAAAGAAGAGAGAAGACCGAATAAGGGAAACAGAAAAGAAAGAGAGGAAAAAAAGAGAGGAGAGTAAAAGCGGGCCATCAGGTCTTACCTTTCCCTGAAGACAGAACAGCCTTATACTATGATGTGGCTTTTTAGACAACCGGACACAAACAGGTTTGTAAATCTTGATCAATGGGATTCTGAGAGGACAAAATCTTTTCCTCCATCTGCGCAAGCCTATCGATTCGAGCCCACTGTTTGCATTCTTGACAATTTTTTATGAATGGGTGCATTTGTTTTACAAGCGCCCAGTACTAAGGCTTATGTTTGCTGTCTCTATGCGGGTGAAAAACAAAAGTTTGCTTTCTTAAAACAGAAAGAATTTGCGATAATTCAGGTTGGAGTGAGCTTGAGATGTCTCCCAGGGCATCACTGCTGAATATATGCAAATTAACCATTGTACCCTTAGAAGCTAAACACACCTCCAGATCTGCTGGAATGCAATGATGTGTCAGCTTGTTAATTTGTACAGAGCCATAATAATCCAACATGCATACAGGCTGTTTCGGATTGTTAGATCCTCATCAGTGCATGGCATGGATTAATCTATACGGGTGAAACTTGAAAAATGAGAGTGTCGTGCAAGTCCATTTATTTTAGTAATTCAACTCAAAAGATGAAGCTAATATATGAAATAGGAACCCTTTGCAGGTGTTTTGGATGAATTAGCTGATTAGAGTCTGACACTTTGAGCCGAGAACATTGTACATGTTCACAATATTCTAATGGTGTGAGATTTTGATTTTGGAGTTCTCACATAAGCTGTAAGCCATAATCATCAAAAGTATAACAAATAAAGGCTAGAAATACCTGGCTTTGAGGCTGCTTTTACAGTGGGACGTTACAGGTGCACGTTAGTGCAGCCTGTAACGCTCCTCCAACGCACAGCAATGTAACACAAGTGGGCTGTTCACACTGCCCACGTTGCGTTACATGTAACGCTGCACGTTGTAGTGAAAGTGCAGCATGCTGTACATTCTAGTGGCTATAGCCGCGTTAGACTGTTTGCACATGCTCAGTGGGGGCCGGAGAAGAGGCGGGGAGATGCCGCTACAGTAGCCGCGCACATGGCTACTTAATATGCACTGCACTGGCGGCCGCTGATTAGCCGGCGGGACCACGTGATGCGGAGTGTCTCACTCCGCATCACGTGGACCCGCCGGCCAATCAGCGCCACTCTGGGAGACCTTATGCGGATAGAGCCGCCTAACGCGGCTCACTCTAACGTCCTCTCCCGCACCACCATGCGTTGCGTTAGGGGCACGTTATGCGACCATAACGTCCCCTAAAATGCAACGTCTTAGTGTGTAAGTAGCCTGAATGTAATGAGTCTATTTCATATATTAGTTTCACCGTTTGGGTAGGTACACACTGGGCAGAAACTTGAGCGATTTGCGTAAACCGCTAGCGTTAACGCGTATAATGTAAGTCAATGGGCCGGATGAAAAAACGCATTTGTTTGTGATCTGCAATGTGCGTTTTAGAAAACGCATCTAAAACGCATGTAATGTATGTCAATGGTGACGCAGAGGTATTGTGTTTTTTAATGCATTAAAAAAAACACACACAAGTTTGCTGATGTATTTCTGCTTCCTGTTGACTTCTGAGTGATGAGCATAAAACACGTATAAAAAAAATATTAATAAAAACGCATACAAAACGCACTTGTGATTCATATGTGCGAAACGCAAGCTCATTAAAACGCATGCGTGAAACCGCAAACGCACTCAAAACGCACAAATGTATATGCAGCAAATCGCAACCTTTCCCACAACACCTAGTGTGTTCCCAGCCTTTAGGCTGCTTTCACATTGGGACGTTACAGGAGCATGTTAGAGCAGCCTGTAACGCAGCCCAACGCACAGTCATGAAAAATCAATGGGCTGTTCACATTGCCCACGTTGCGTTACATTGTAACGCTGCACGTTCACAGAAAGTCCAGCATGCTGTGCGTTATACTGGGCTTTAGCCGCGTTAGACTGTTTGCACATGCTCAGTAATGTGAGGACAGTCCGCTATTGGAGCAAGCCACGTGGCTAATTAATATTCACTGCACTGTGTGACGTGCAGTATTTACTTCCTGGAGCAGCCGCTGATTGGCTGGCAGGACCACTTTTTGCGGAGGGTTCCGATTACAAGGTCTCCGCAGCGCATAGGACAAAAAAGGCACACCAAGAGCTGCTTAACGCAGCTCTAGGTAGCGTCCTCCTCCAACACCACCAGGCGCTGCGTTAGGGGCACGTTATGCGATATTCTAATTTTTCATCGAGTTTCACCTGTAGATTTGCACAAGAAGTTTATTTAGTGATGGCCATGATGGAGCTACTGCTAGAATGATATGTGCTGATCTATCTTCAGGTTACTGAATGGCAGTTGCTCAGTTGCACACGTTCATCTCATCATGTCACGTATCGCCTCAGGTACACTCTAAAGTCTGGAAAGCTTGCAATAAGCCATGTACAGTTAGCAATTAAAGGTTTTACCAGTTCCGCTACTTACAATTAGCACATGCCTTTCATAGGCAGTTTAGGAAAGTAAAAGTTGTAATATCAACTCACCAGTTAGTCTCAATGATAGAGCTAGGGCCAGTAAAGGATTTCATTGGGGATTTATATAAAGAACTTGTCAACTCTAAATCAATACACCGCCCTCAGCCATCTTTTTTTTTTTTTGAAAAGTTTTTATTGATTTTTCATATAGTAAACCAAGACAAAAGATAAGTATGTAAAGTACATCCAATGCAACATTAAACGAGTACAAAGGAACATGAAAGTCTCATTTGAAGGTTTATAAGTCCTCAGTTAGGTTGAGTTCTTTGTGTATTGCATTGAGGGCCTTCTATGCATTTACTTACCCCCACCTCCTCCCCTCTTGTAATTACCCTCAAAAAAGCTACCCCCGCCCCCCTTTTCTTCTCTTTGCTCGCTCCCAGGCTCAAACTGACGCTCACAGCCTTTAAAGGGGATCAAAAAGTCTCAAAGTCATTTTCTGCAAGATGCTTGCAGTTATGACAGATCAGGAGTTTATCAAGGTCCGGAAATACAATACAGTACAGAGGTGTGAGGGCTGCTAATTCAGCCATGGGTGGATTCAGACACTATCTCCAGAGCTCCGAGTGTCCCTGAAAGTTGGTTGTAGGCATACCATTCTGAGTATTTGAAAGGTTCCATAAAGTCTTTGATGTCTTTTGGAGGAATTGTGTGCAGGATATAAGGTTTCCACATTTTGAAAAACCGTTTTGTGCCTTTGGATATATTTAAGGTGGCATCCAGTCTTTCTAATTTCATCAGATAGGAGAGTTCATCATGGACATCTTGTATGGAGGGGGGAGTTGGGTAGATCCAATTTTTGAATATAGACTTTCTGGCAGCCAGTATGATGAGGTGCGCAATATCCGGTATTGATGTATTGGACTGTCCTTGCTGTGAAGGGTCTACGTAATTGAACAGGAGAAGTGTCGGTTGCTGCGAGATTGTTTTTTTGCATATAGTTTTCAGCAAAGAGTCCACTTCTAGCCAAAAATGACGAATTTTAGGACAGGACCATATACAGTGGAATAAGCCAGCATTTTGTTCGAGCACTTGGGGCACTGATTTTTATAGTGGGCTGGGGGTGTATCATATTTAATATCGAAAGCGTACTTCGCTCTAAACATAAATAACAAGTGCGATTCCCTCCATCTTTCACTTGTTATGATACTTCTAATTTTGTTGTTTCCTTCCACAATCTTAGTCTCAATTTGTTCGTCCTCCATATTGGGCACCCAGCTTTTAAAATTCTGCTTTATTTTTGACTCAATCTTTAACAGTGCCAGTGATTTTTGTAGTTCTGACAATGATAATTTTATGCTTCCTGGCTTAAGGAATGAGTCAAAATGAGTAAGCTTGGCAATAGTGGAGATGTCATGTAGGTGTGATTTAACGTAAGATCTTATTTGCGTGTACATGAAATAATAATGGTTGGGGAGACTATGTTCTCGTTGGAGCTCTTTAAAGGTCAGCCATCTATGTTCTTCAAGGTTAAGGAAGGTCCCCAATTTTATAAGGCCCTTATCTTCCCATGTGCTATAAGTTTCATGCATCATACCCGGTGTAAAACCTGGGTGTCCCCAGAGGGGCATATACTTTGAGATTGTCCAGGGGAGACCCCTCAGCCATCTTGAAGAAAATGGGCAGAGGTACGATTGTCAATAGATGATGAAGACTGGGAGGAAGCCCTGGAATCTGAACGTAAGGTGTCTGTAAACGTTTCAGGACCGATATCGCAAACAAATTGTAAAATTTAAAATACATGAAAACACATTAATGCAAAGTACATTTCTCCCAGCGTTAAATGAGCTATAAATTACTTTTCTCCTATGTTGCTGTCACTCACAGCAGGTAGTAGAAATCAGACAGAACTGACAGGTCTTTGACTAGTCCATCTCCTCATGAGGATTCTCAGGGTTTTCTTTATTTTCAAAAGCACTTAGTGAACGGCAGTTGCTCATTCCAACAGCCAGATAAATGTGCAAACAAGTTGCAACCTGCATCTTTGTATATATTCTTTTCTACGGAGGGCTTTTGTAAAGAATAAGTAGAGATGTCTCGAACCTCTGATTTTAGGTTCGCGAACCTCGAACGCGAACTTGCAAAAAAGTTTGGGAACCGACAAACATCGCGAACCGCAATAGAACTTCAATGGGCAGGCGAACTTTCAAAACTACAAACACTAATTCTGGCCACAAAAGTGATGGAAAAATTGTTTCAAGGGGTCTAACACCTGGAGGGGGGCATGGCGGAGTGGGATAAACGCCAAAAATCCCAGGGAAAATTACGGATTTAATGCACAGCAGTGTTTTAAGGGTAGAAATCATTGCATTGTGAAATTGGAGGCATAAAGTACTTTAAAACATCTTGCGTGTGTATACATCAATCAGGTAGTGTAATTAGTGTACTGCTTCACACTGACAGACCTAACCTACTGTGTAACGCACCGCAAACAGCTGTTTGTGTAATGATGGCCATGCTGGACTGGTGCGCACCATGGCGAGAGTGCAGGCGATGGCGGTTTTCAAGCCAATATGGTCGGGCTGAGGTAGCTCAATGACAGAACAACAGTGACTGAGTGTCCTGCTGATCGAAATTGGTCTGTCCACAATGAAGCAACAACCTTATTATCTTGGGTCAGGTGTACCCCCCAACACACTCATATAGCTGGTCATTGCTTCATTGTGATACGCAAGCCCCCTCACCGCAGCAAGGTAACGATCACGAAGGGGAATTAACACATGCACATGCCTTTTGTTTTGTTGTTGCAGCCGCAGTGCAGCCAGAAAAATTAGGCAGGCATGTACTCACACCAGAAAAATTACTATAGCGGCCACTGCTAGCAGCGGCCTTAAAAATTCAGGAATCCACCTGGAGTCCTGGACCCTGTTGGTGGTGGCGGAGAAGGCAGTCAAGCGGCCTACAGGCAGAGATGCTGTGTGGGGACCGACTTAGTCTTGGGGCAGGCAGTCACACGGCGTGCAGGCAGAGATGCTGTGTGTTGGGACTGACTTAGTCTTCGGGCAGGCCTGACCGTGCTTTGCAGACCAGGCATCCGTGGTCAGATGGACCCTTGACCCAACGCTGTGTGCCAGAGATGACACCACTTGCCTTGCTTTCAACATCACGGTACAGTTTGGGTATCACCTTTTTTGAGAAATAATTGCTGCCTGGTATCTTCCACTGTGGTGTGTGACTTTGCTTTTGTGTGCTGCTTTTCCTCAGGTGGTCATCCCATTGCAGTTTGTGCTTTTTCATCATGTGCCTTCGTAAGGTAGTTGTCCTTATGCGGGTCTTGGTCTTTCCACAGCTCAATTTTCGGTGGCAGAGAGTACAGATGGCATCGCTCTCATCTGAGGCAGACACACAAAAAAATTTCCACACTACTGAGCCCTGGGATGATGGCACTTTGGTGATGGCTGCCAACGGACTGTTAAGTGGGGTGCCAGAATCAGAGCAGGAGGAGGAAGATATGTCACGCTTCCGTGCGGATGCTGAGGAAGATGAGGTATTCTGTGTTAAATAGTCAACTACGTCCTGACAATATTGGGGGTTGATAGCACGTGCCTTCTTCTGAACACTGTACTTTGGTCGAGGGCTGCACAAAATCACAACAGCACTTCCTTGAACAGACCTGCTGGGTGGCCTGCCTCTGCCTGTTGTTTTGTCCATAATGGGGGGAGGAAGTGAAAGGTATGCACTGACTTGACTAATACAATGTGCAGTCACACAGATGCAGTGAAAGGTACTGACTGCTGGTATAATACAATGTGCAGTCACACAGATGCAGTGAAAGGCATACACTGACTGTTGTATAATGAGACGAATACACTTGAAATCCTATAACGAGAATCTGTTATGGAGGGCAAGTCTGCCGTCCATTCAAGTGAAAGGTATGCACTGACTGGTATAATGCAATGTGCAGTCACACAGGTGCAGTGAAAAGGTATGCAGTGACTGGTATAAAAAGCAGCGTGCGGTCACACAGATTCAGTGAAAGGTATGCAGTGACTTCTGGTATAACAATGTGCAGTCACACAGGTGCAGTGAAAGATATGCAGTGACTGCTGGTATAACAATGTGCAGTCACACAGGTGCAGTGAAAAGGTTGCACTGACTGCTGGTAGAACAATGTGCAGTCACACAGGTGCAGTGAAAATGGATGCACTGACTGCTGGTATATAAAACAGTGTGCGGTCACACAGGTGCAGTGAAAGGTATACAGTGACTGGTATGTAAAATAGCGTGCAGTCACACAGATGTAGTAAAAGGTATGCCCGGACTGGTATATAAAACACGTGCGGTCACACAGGTGCAGTGAAAAGGTATGCAGTGACTGGTATTATAATACAATGTGCAGCAGTCACACTAGGCACTGAATGTGCTGGGCCTTGCACAGTATAGCAAATAGCAAGGGCCAGCTGCGACAGACAGGGCTGTATATGCAGTGTCAGTGGGCCACACAAAAAAATCACAAGAACATTAGCTCTCAAAAGAGTTGTTTTGGGGTGCTTTTCATCAACAAATATCAGCAAGGAGCAAGTAAACAGACTATAACTGTTACTTTCCCTATCTCTCCAATGTCTCTCCATTCTCTCACTAACACAGCAGCACACAGAGCGAGAACATGGCCAACGCTGCTGCCTTATATAAAGGGGGGGGGGGGGTAGACACAGGGAGGGGGGCTGTCATGTGTCTGCTGACTGTGATGTAGAGGGTCAAAGGGTTGAACTCGCATAAAGTTTGTGATTCGACGCAAACGCGAACCCCTCGTTGTTCACGCGAACAAGTTTGCATGCGAACCGTTCGGGCCATCTCTAAGAATAAGGCCTGGAACCCTCTACAAATTGCAATCACTAGTACTATTGCTAGCGTTTTTAATTAGCATTTTTTTAACTGATTTCATGAGTGTTTTCTAACAATTTTGGTAGTGATTTTACCACTTCAGCCTACAGTGTTTCACCTTATGCATCTGAACAACTTTCACCTCCCATTCATTCACCAATAACTTTATCACTACTTATCACACTGAAATTATCTATATCTTGTTTTTTTCTGCCACCATTTAGGCTTTCTTTGGGTGGTATCTTTTGCTAAGAATTATTTTATTCTAAATCCATTTTTAACGGGAAGATTAAGAAAAAAATGGAAAAAATTCATTATTTCTCAGTTTTTGGCCATTATAGTTTGAAATTAATACATGCTACCGTAATTAAAACACATGTATTTTATTTGTTCATTTGTCCCGGTTATTACACCATTTAAATTATGTCCGTATCAGCATTTTTTCAATTTGCGTCCATCACTATTTACAAGTTTATAATTTAAAAAATTATAGTAATATACTCTCTTGACATGCATATTAAAAAAGTTCAGACCCTTAGGTAACTATTTATGTTGTTGTTGTTTTTTTTTTTTTATTTGGGTAATTTTTGGTTTGGGAAGTAAACAGTTAATTTTAAATGTAACAATTTGTGTTTATTTAATAAAAAAATGTATGTGGATGTAGTATTAGTATTTGGCCACAAGATGGTCACAGTCCCCAAAAATTTTTTTAGCCCGCCCTGGAAGCGAACGCTCTCGCTTCCAGAAAAAATAAGGACGGGAAACTTTTTTTGCTCAGAAAGACCGCGGCCTCTGTTAAGAAGCTGTCAGTTTTTCTGCTCTGCTATGTTCCCATTCATTGATCTCGGGCCTAACAGAAGGCAGCGGGAGAACGCGCGCAATCGCAAGTCAGGCTATCTGGACAGATATATCCGTCCAGATAGACCTAAGTGGTTAAAAAGTGAAAGGTTTTTGCCAGCGATTGTGATAGCAATTTGCAATTAGCGATTTTAATTCTGATTGATCCTTTCAAATTATCATTTTTTTTACAGTTTGCAATCACTTAAAATCGCACACAAATCTATGTGTAGCAATTTGTGAGCGATTTGCCTGCACTTCAATACTTGCCTGCATACATTAAAGCACAAATGCTCCCAAATTGCTGCATGTCCTGCGATTGCGATTTTGCTAATTGCAATCACTATGTGGAATTTGTTAAATATATTTACATTGGCAGAGCGTTTCGGGAAATCGCTAGAGATTTAAAGCGCTACCTAAACGCTAAAACAAGCGCTCTAGTGGGTTCCAGGCCTAAATGAAATACTGAAAATCTCCCATGAAAAGGTGGACTAGTCAAAAAACTGCCAGTTTTGTCAGATTTCTAACTACTGAAAGTGGTAGCAAAATAAGGAAAAAGATAATTTATAGCTAATTTTACTCTGGAAGAAACATACTTCTTGTTTCGTGGTGTTTGCATGTATTGTAAATTTTAAAAATTTTCGCGATAGTGGTCCTTAAAAGATAGAGCTACCCAGCTTTTTATACTGCACCAAGCTTACTTGACAACGGCCTGAGTTACCTAATAGAAACCAGAGTGCCAATTGCCCTAAATGGGGTCTTAGTGCTCTTAACTCTTTACCACTTATTCTGGGAATTTCCCCCAATAGCAGCCCTTTGGCTCCAAATAGTCAAGTTTCTACACAACAGGATGGGCTGCCCATTGTCTATGGACTTACAAATCTGCCTTCTGGGATACAAAATGATGCTGTGCAACCTAGTACCAAATAATTTATCAATCACCATCCCCCCCCCCCCCAAAAAAAAACGAACGAAAAAAAAACAGATACTTACCTGCGGCACCTCTTAGTCTAGTGGCAATCAGTGTGTGATCGCTGGGGCGGGAGGGATGGAGGGGCGCACTTTGGTGTCTCAGCCTTGGGTGCTGGAGGACCTTATCCCAGCTCTGCCCAGAGCCTTCCCTCTCCTAAGGATCTGTTTTTTAGCTTCATATGGCCTTCAGATTCACTTTTAGTGGCTTTCCATAGACTCCTCATTACTGGGAAGCAGGAAAAAAACGCCTAGATACTGGCATACCATCATACAATGCGCCCATAGCAGTTCCACCTGATCTGGGACTGGTGGAAAAAAGACCCTGAAAATAACTGGCTGTCTAGGATTGTTATTTGCTTTGCCTAACCTTTAACATTGATATTAGCACACAGCACCCGTTTCTGTCCTAAATTGCTGTATTAATACATTACCCTACAATCATTATGCTGCAATACGCGCAATAATATAGATTTCGGATCTGCACCCAGATGCTATGTGAATTTGTATTATCGTACGATTTTTGTACACTCTAAAAAAACGATAATGATGTGTCTATCTGTGACTGTCTTCATTGTACTAGAATGTTGCATTACCCTGTATCCTGTGATTTTTTTGGATGTTCAATAAAGCCTTTCAGTGGCGTAGCTAAGGAGATGTGGGCCTCGATGCAAGTTTTATATGGGCCCCCCCAAGCACTACAGTGTCAGAGGTGCAAGAAGGGGATGGGGAACAATTTGTTAATGATTACCAATATTCAAAGTATTTAAGGAAGTGATTATTATTAGCATAGGACCAATAGAGAGCTAATACTGCAGTTGAGCGAGGGCCCTTCGGGGCCCCTCTGGCTCAAGGACCCCGATGCGGTCGTAACCTCTGCAACCCCTATTGCTACACCCCTGAAGCCTTTTTGTGGTGTGAAAAAAAGTATTACCGGAATCAACGTTTGTTGAATTGACGTCTGCATTCCTTGAATTTAATGATGTAAAAATATTCCTATATCAAGATTATGTTAGGTGACTGACATATATTTTACACAATAGAGGTCTTGTGTTCATGATGTTAATTTAAGGTTCATCGTAGATTATTAATTAAAATATCTGGGTCATTGTGTACTGGATGTAGAGCATTGCAGTAGGGCCCTTAGAAGTGTGCTTTTTCTGGTTTACAAATTTGCTAGACAAGCCAGCAGGTTGTGCTATAAAAACATTCATTCACATATTTTCATGTTTTGCAACATTTTACAAACACCCGAGGTGATGGTGGATAAGAAAAGGTTGTGGTGGTTTCATAAGTTTATTAAGGTTCACCTTAGATTTTGAATAATAATATCTGGGTCATTGGGAACCTAAGAAGGTAGCCTTTGTCTACTGGATCTAGGGCATTGCACTAGTATTATGATTAAACATGTGTGGCCTACTGCTCTTGTTGTCTACACAGATACAATTGTAAACATGGACATTTCTGACATGGTTCAAAAATAAGGGCAGCCAAGGACCACAGACAATGCCCTCCATTCACAGCTGGTAGTTAGACGTTGATTGAAAAAAAAAATCAGCTGTTCTGTGTGACTCTTGCCAACTGGACAGGTTGGTCCTTGGCATCAAGCGGCACTACTAATTCCTTTTGAATAATTGGCACTTAAAGGTGTTTTGAAGAGAGTGGTCCAAAGAACTACCTTTCATTACATAAGGGAATATTAGGGAGGAGCGAAAGTTAGTACATTTTTATTGGCTGTGGGAGTGGGATGTGTCTCCTGTACCCGTTATTGGTCCACTATAAATATATTGGAACATTAGGACTTAATCCACACACTAAGAATTATCGTCAAATTCATAAACCGTCTGTTTGACCTTTCGCAGGTTTACAAACGACTGTAATTTTTTTCCCATTTATTTATTTATTTTTTAACTGGAGAATGAAGATCTAATACTTGGTAAGCTATTATTATTATTATTATTATTATTTTTATCATTTCAGCAACTTAGTATATTAGTTATTTTTGCTTTGCTCTGCCTATAGTGGTTAATTATGCTTTGCTTTGCCTACAGCCGCAAAAACATTAAGTATCATCAAGTTATGACGGAAGATAAGCAAATCCAGATTTTGGAGAAGGGTTATTCCCCAAACCACCACGTGGTCAGTGAAGCTGAATTGGATGAAATAGCCCCCAGAACCCAGGTATCCAAGCAACCAGTCTGGAAAAGATGGAAGGACCAGATGAGGTAGGAATCGCTGAACAAAAACTTACTGTATAGTGAGCAGTAAATACCTTGTCTATTAATTTAATCAATAATAGTATGGAAAAATGAATCAGTGCTATAAAAATATTATATAAACCTTTAATTACAGGTGGTCCCGACTTACTAACAGGTTCCATTCTGGTATAATGTTTGTAAGTTGAATCCTGTGTTAAAGTGAACCCGAGGTGAAAATAAACTGATGAGAAAAACTATTGGATATATCCTCCTACTCCTAAAAATGGCTTTTTTTTTAGATATCCCATGGTTTTATTTTATATTTAAACATTTACAAAGTAGATTGAATGTTTTGTTGTCTCTTCTTAATGACAGTCTATTATGTATCCCAGAGATAAAATACATGAACTATTGGCCTTTTTTCTATCTCTCCCCTGTCCTCAGAAGTTGTATTCTGCCAGGAAAACTTTTATGGCTGTAATTTGCTTAGTAGAAGGGTTTAATATATTCCTGACAAGGTGCTGAAAAGATAGAAGCTGTCACTTGCATGCCTGAAAATTAACTCTTTCAGCCACCAAAATAAAAAAGAGAAAGACATCCTGGTTATTAATATGTGTACATACACATGTTTATCACATTATGTCACATGTCGCCTTGGGTACAGTTTAAAGATGGTGGAATGTGGATAAATGATTTACTCTCAGGCAGCTCTACTTCTACACAGAGAATAAATACACTTTTTCTAGGACAACGTCATATATTGCAAGTACTTTTCAAATGAATTTAGTAGTTTAAAGGACTACTGTAGGGGGTCGGGGGAAAATGAGTTGAATGTACCCAGGGCTTCTAATGGTCCCCCGCAGACCTCCTGTGCCTGCGCAGCCACTCCCCAATGCTCCAGGCCCTGCCTCTGGTTTACTTCTGGAATTTATGACTTGGTGGGGAGAAAAGGGGGGGGGGAATCACTTGTGTGCTGAGTTGTGCGACCCTGCAGCATGGCCTTAAAGCTGCACTGGCCACTTTACAGAAAAATGGCCTGGTCTTTATGGGTATTTATGGGTGTTTAACACTCAAGTGGTTAAAAGGCATTTCATTGAGACGTTTGAAATTGAATATATCACCTAGAAGAAAACTCAGGAGTAAAAGTTAATTGCATAAGGATCAAGGGGACTTAAATCACTGTCATTCTTGTAGACTCTCTACCGATATAAGTGAAATACTGTAGAAAAGAAAGATTTTTCACCAGGAAGTGAAAGGATGTTGATTCTACTAACCCAAGCAGAGTAAAAAAAAAAAAAAAGATTTTATATCTGTTCCAGACACTAAAATAATGATCCGTTGCTATGGTTGCTAGGAAGCATAATTCAAATCCTTTGGTATGTCTAAAAGATCTAATTTGTTCATTAAAATTAAATTACAAAATAGGCTTTGAGTATAATTTGCCTTCTTAAAACAGAAGGTATTTGCAATAATTCAGCTTTAAGTGAGCAGCTGTGGTTTCCCACAATGCATTACTTCTGAATATGAAAATTATCTAGTCTTTATGCCCCTGAAACCAGGCTCACAAACAGAGCCTCTAGTGTATAGTGAACTTGTAGCTAATACATTTTACAGAGCCACATCAATCCAACATGTAGACAGCCTTTTTCAGACTTTTTTGTTCCTCCTCAGTGCATGGCAGGGATTGATATGGCTCTATGGAATAGGGCTTGGACCAGTACAACAGAATACCCAGGTAGCTCAGGGTGACTAGGAAGGTGTGGGGGGTTTATAAGAGACTGAAAGGTACTCCTACTAAAAAGCAACGCTTAGTGTAATTTGCCTAATGGCATTTGCAAAGATTCAGCTTTAGTTAAGGAGTGATGACTTATAGGAAACCACAGTTGCTCACTTAAAGCTCAATTATCGTAAATACCTTCTGTTTTAAGAAGGTTAATTACACTCAGAGTTGCTTTTAAGTAAATTCTTCAAACTAAAGATATTCCTAAAACTTTCAGATAGTTTCATTAGCTTACTCCAAAATTGGCCCTAGACTGCGATGACTGTAGTAAGAATTATATTATAATAAACTGTAAAGCTGTAAAGCTCTGCGAAAAATGTCAGCGCTAAGCAAATACTAAATAATAACAACAGTATGCCTTCAAGGCCTAGGGAACCCTCTTAGCCCTAACAATGTGGGTTTAAAAACTGCAAATGTGACAGAATGATACAATGTAGCAAAAAAACCCCAGAAAACTATATAACTGAAAATAAAAATATGAGACTCTTTTCTTTACTACTAATGTTCTATCCAGTATCCATGCTACACATACAATTTATTATATCATAAGTGTTTCTTTTTTTTTGCTTGAAACAAAAGTTTGGATTGTCCTATTATTGGACACTCATTGATGTTTCCTTATACTGTATGCAGCCAATATTCATGGATGATGTAACGGTTGAAAAGGAAAAATGTAAATTCTCTGCAATTTAATATCATGATCTTACTCTACTGTCTCCCAAGATGCTCCCAGGAAGCTGCCAGATTCTTGATGCTGAAATACATTCCCATCTTGCGCTGGTTGCCGCGGTACCCGGCCCGGGAGTGGCTGCTGGGAGATGCCATTGCTGGGATTAGCGTTGGCATAGTCCAGCTGCCTCAAGGTAACATCTCCTCTGCAAAGCTTTGTGTTAATCACTGATTTTTAGAAGAATAAGTAGAATAAGTGCCACATAAAGAAGAAAGTGAATGGAAGGTGAAAATGCTATTTTATTTGAGAATTAGAGACAATATTATAAATGAAACAACTCACGGCCCTGTAGACCAGCCAACAAATGTATATAGGCTATGTATTTCTAATATAGTGAAATAATCAGTGCTTGTTGTAATAGGATTCATGAGTAGTGATCTACTCAGTACCAAGCCTTTTTTTTTTGGCTTTGGTACCTTTTTGGGGATAGGATCAGCATGATTGATGCAGTTGAGTCCCCTTGTGGTGAACTCCGGGGAGCAGAGAAAGAGAGAAAGACATTTCTTCAACAATAACAATGACCAATTTACTATAATAAATAAATAACATAATCAATAACAGAACTCCTATGTGTTGTGCATCTGTTGAGTATAACATCTGTTTTCTTTTATTGAAGGTTTAGCGTATGCTCTTTTGGCTGGTCTACCTCCTGTCTTTGGACTCTACACCTCTTTTTATCCAGTGTTTATATATTTTCTTCTTGGGACCTCAAGACACATATCTGTAGGTAAGATATGGGCTACTAAGTCATACGCCTAGCTAGGTTAGACTATTCTAAACTATGTTAAACTTATTACAAAGCAAAACACTTTTAGAAACTTTAGAAATCTGTGTGAACTGATTGGCAGGGCCGGATTTACCATAAGGCACTGTAGGCACGTGCCTAAAGGCACCTGGTGATGGAATGGCGGCTCACTCCCCTCCACGAGCGCCTCTCTCCCTCCTTCCCTATGCAGTTATGATGAGAGTTTAAATGAGGGGTTACTCACCCAGCTCTCAGCATTCCTCAACTCCCTTCAGTCAGGGGCACCTCTGGCTACTTAATATTGAGAGTACTTATGGCTACCTAATACTAAGGGGCACCTGCAGATACCTATAATGAGCAAAGGAAGTAAGGGAGAAGTGACATCTGGGACAGCCAGCACACTTGTGGTGCAGTTCGGTAGGGGTTTGTAGGTTCATGGAGGGCGGAGTCTAGGGTGCCAGGACATCTGTGCCTATAGGTTCTTGTGAGGTAAATTTCTGGCCTGCTGATGGTAAATCATCTTTAATTGCAATATTTTGCTATACTTGAAGATAGGTGATTGCTAGGTGTTCTAACATCATTGACATTCACATTGACCTATCAGGCATCCTATATGTTAAAAATGGAGGCACAGATGGAAATGGGTACCAATATAATGGCATGTGGTTTGCCCGCTAGTTCCAGACTAATTTGTGACCTAAAGGGATACACAAGGCATGAACTGACAATAATATACAGTAAAGCACATGTATGTATTAGAATAGTGAAATACATCTTTGAACAAAAGACATATAGTACAATCACTGTTTTTGTTTTATTATTTGATTTAGGTACTTTTGCTGTGGTGTGTGTCATGATTGGCAGTGTGACGGAATCCTTGGCACCCAATGAGAACTTCATGCAAGGCGCCAATTCAACGTTTGTTGACATGGTGGCCAGAGATGCTCTGAGGGTGCAGTTGGCCACTGCCCTGGCGTTTCTTGTAGGACTCTTTCAGGTAATCTGCAACCATCTTGACCACATTGTGCTTACTGATTCTCAGAATCCCAAATAGCTAGTGCTTAATCAGTGTTGCAGTATGTTGGTGATGCATCATTAAAACTGCCTCAAGTACACATAACAGGATAAAAAGGCACCCTAAAATCAAAAAATAGATAAGGGTTAAGGCTTACCTCAATGAAGACAAATTCATTTATAAATTAATTTTTATTAGTGCGGGCAACTCGTTTCGTGGGTAATAAAAGTTCATTTATATATGAATTTGTCTTCATAGAGGTAAGCCACCTTAACCCTTATCTATTTTATTGTTTTTAACATAGTTTTATTACTTTTTACTGTTTGAATGCTTTTTTTATCCTGTTGTGCATCTATACCTACCCCCCCCCCCCCCCCCTCCCGAGGTTCGGAATCAGCTAATTACGATTACACAAAGTTTTGTGTACATTTTCGCAATTATGCCTATACGTAATTACGATTTGATTTTGTTTAGTCTTTCGTAATTTCGCCTAATTTTCGTGTAATTTCATGCCAACTTTGGCAGTGAATAGCAAATACCAAAATTGCTGTATATGGTATGGTACATGTCAGAAAAATAATTTTCCAAAAAGACCTTGTAGTTTTTGAGAAAATCAATTTTAAACATGCAAAGAAAAAATGGTTTTTAAACTCAGAAAAATGACAGTTTAAAAACCATTTGTCTTTGCATTTTTAAAATCGATTTTCTCAAAAACTACAAGGTCTTTTTGTGACTTGTACCCACTATTCAGCTTAACTTATATAGCAATTTTGGTAGCAATAGCATGTATGGGTGCTTTGCTGTTAACCACTAAAATCGTCACAAAATTATGCGAAATTTTAGCAAAAATCACGCAAGAATTATTAAATATTACTATTACATACGAAATTACGATTTTCTCTAAAGTTTCGCATTACGACTACGATGCGTAATTGCGAATTTCTATGTGAGATTTCGCATATGCGAAATTTTGTCCCACCACTACCTTCCCCCCTTGTCCAGGGAAGGGGACACCCTTCGACCCCTGCTATGGGCCCATTGGGCTCTTTTCTATCTAAAAGTGCGACCTCCCCCGGCTTCCCTGGATCCCCAAGTGGAGTCGGGTTTATTGATCTCCTCCCCCTTCAGTGTCTGGTTGCCCCTTTGCAACCTCCCTTACCATCTTTTCACTTTTATTTTTTCACCAACTACTCTGCGACATATTGTACTATTGGGCTCCCGTTGTCTCTGTGCTTTTTCGTTTTAGGGTGTCTGTTTCACCCCCCATTTTGCCTCAAGTATATGAACGGTTTGCAAGTTTTCCTACTGATTTGTCCACCACACCACCTGCACAATTTGAATAGCCCAACTTACTGAAATAATGACCAAAGCCCATATGCAATCCACTTTTTCCCCCCGAGTTTTGTCCTAGGTGACATATTCACAACGTCTCAAAAAATGGCTTGTAAAGCCACCAGGAAGCAAGAAAATACTCAAAATAATTTGGACAGTACTTTTTCACCAGCTTTTGGGTACCTTTTTAATTGTAAAATGTTGAAAATTTAGTCTAAAGAGAATAGGAAAATTATCTCCAAGTGTCTTCTGCAGACCTCAAAATACTGGATGCGCGTGGTATGTGCCTGCAGGGCCGGGCCGAGGCGAGAGAGGCTCCAGCTTCAGGGCGCAGTGTAGGAGGGGGGGCACAACTCACTCAGCTGTCATTCCTCTATTGTGTTTGAAGCAGAGAGAAATAGGAAAATAGGATACATGGCAGTGACTGCAAGATAACTAGAGAAAAAGGTGTTGGGTTGGACCTCTTAGTTTAAAGAGACACTAAAGCGGCAAAAAAAATTTGATATAGTGAATTGGTTGTGTACTATGAATAATTACTAGAAGATTAGCAGCAAAGAAAATATTCTCATACTTTTATTTTCAGGTATATAGTGTTTTTTCTAACATTGCATCATTCTATAATATGTGCAGATTACACAACACTCAGCATTCAAAATGATTCTTTCAGAGCAGTCTGTGAAGTAATGACCTCTCCTCTAGCAGAGGAAAAGTAAATAGTCCAGGAACAGTTGAGATAATAAAAGTCAGATAACAGCCCTCTCTACGATTAACTTAGTCGGAGAGCTTAATGGCTTGTTTGCATAGAGATAACAACTGGAGTTTCTCAACTCTTCCTGTACTGGAAACAATTACACTGATGTATCTGATCTTAATGTTTTATTTCTTAGCTGTACTACACATACAAATCATAATATCATCATTTTTTTTTCGCTTCAGTGTCTCTTTAATAGCAATCAGTGTGTGACGGCTGGGGTGGTAGGGATGAAGGGGCGCACTATGATGTCTCAGCATTGGGTGCTGGAGGACCTTGTCCCGGCTCCGTGTGCCGGTCTACAAAAAGTCCGTAGGATCAGCTCATCTTTGCATCCTGCAATTGAAAAAGTACCAAAAAAGTTCTGTCTAAATTATTCTGAGTATGTTCTTGCTTGCTTTTGGCTTAAAAGACATATTCTAGAGCTGTGAATATACCACCTAGAAGAAAACTTAGGAGAAAAAGTGATTTGAATAAGTGCGTATATCTACTTCACTGCTTAGCCCCGTTCCTGTTGCTTGGTCTGATTTAGTAGATAGCAATTTTAGTGTTTCTTCTGTCCTGCATTGACTCAAATCTTGTAATCGTAGATTGCTCTGGGCCTGATTCAGTTTGGATTTGTGGTGACATACCTCTCGGACCCGCTAATAAGTGGATACACCACAGCCTCAGCAGTCCACGTGCTGGTGTCACAGCTCAAATACCTCTTTGGAATTAGAATGAGCCAGAAAACAGAACCACTGTCACTGATCTATGTAAGTACAATGCAAATGTCCAACAAACGGTAAACTGGTTGAGCCTTAAAGAGAGTCTGAAGCGAGAATAAATCTTGCTTCAGACCTCATAGATAGCAGGGGCATGTGTGCCCCTGCTAAACCGCCGCTATCCCGCGGCTTAACGGGGGTCCCTTCACCCCCAAATCCCCTCGGTGCAGTGGGGGATCTCTTCCTGGTTGGGGCAGGGCTAACCGCCGCAGCCCTGCCCCACGCGCGTCTGTCAGCGCGTATCTCCGCCTCTCCCCCGCCCCTTTCAGTCTTCCTTCACTGAGAGGGGCGGTGGAGAGGCGGCGATGCGCGTCTGATAGACACGACTGGAGGCAGGGCTGCAGCCGTTAGCCCTGCCTCCAGGAAAAGAAAACTCACGACCAAGTTTGCGACCAATGCTTGCGGGGGTGGGTTTGGGGGTGAAGGGACCCCCGTTTAGCCGCGCGATAGCGGCGTTTTAGCAGGGGCACACATGCCCCTGCTAACTATGAGCTCTGAAGCGAGAATTATTCTCGCTTCAGAGTCTCTTTAAGGGATTTGAATGGGGCAGGGAAGAGGAGGGACTGGGAGGGTGATAGGAGGGAACATCGCTGCAAGCCCACCTCTTCCTGGTGGAATATTTGACTTAGGCCAAAAATCATTTTTCAAGTAGTGATTACAGAGACAAGCGGTAACAAAGAGAGAAACGTGGAACGCACAAAGGTATTTGGATCCAGCATAAACATACTTCTGTACTTACCCTTGCCTGGATCAGGTATCCTTTAAGCTCTGCCTTCCACTCGGTCTACATATAAGAGAAAGAGGTTCTTAGGCACTGCACCACAAATGTTTTTCTAATTAGATACTTACTACATACATTTCTTCAGTGTTAGTCTGAATATTTTAGAATACCATTTCTTTTTAAGGCCAGATGGAATTCTATTTATGGCTGAAATTACTCTCTTTGTCCCCAGACTGTAGTAAAACTTTTCTCCAGAATCACCCAGACCAACATCGCCACGTTAATCACCAGCGTAGTCGCCATTGTGGTCCTCATCCTGATGAAGTTTCTAAATGAGAGGTTTGCTTCCCGTCTGCTGATCCCAATTCCCATTGAGCTCATCATGGTAAGTATCAGAGACTTGGAATTAAACTGGAAAAAAATTACATCATTTATTAACTGTTTTTACTCAGTCAGTTATTAGGGCCTGATGCACGAAACCCATGGTAAATTTCTTGTGTGCAGGCAGCGCACGGCAATATCACTGGTGCTAATGTCATTAGAATCCGCACATTGCGCAGTTAGTGTGACCATGGTACAGAGGCGGTTTACTCATTTTGACAGATTTAAAGTTGCTCCTTTTTGTATTTGCCTGAGGAAGCGGGCTGTAGACCCACGAAACATGTTGCAGCTATTTTTTTTTGTAGTTAGAAATAAACGATTGTTGTTAACTGATTCAAATCTGTCGAGCCCTCTGTGAAGAGTATGGATGATCAATGAGATGCAAATATTTCTGAAATTATGCAAATCTATGCAGCTTGAAAAAGGACCAATAAGTTTAAACCTGGGTTTAAATTGATTGGTCAATTTTCAAACTGCATACATTGGCATACAGATTTGCATAAAATTTACATCAACTCAGAAGAATTTGCATATCTTTGATCATCCCTAGTGGGGAGGTAAGTCCACCACTACACCCCCTTTTTAAACTGGTTTTAATATATTTTATACTATACTGGTGCCTCTGTTTCTACAAATTCTGTCTACCCACCCTGGTGGAAACGGTTTTGTCCGTCTTTTCTACAACTACAGAGAGCAACTTCTTAGCCTGAGTGGGTACCGGATATTTTCCCCATCTGCCTATACAGTGGTTGCCTTGGAGGTAACCCATCCTTTTGAGTAGTTTCTGATATTTATACACAATTCATCCTATGCTAAACATGCTACACTATAGTGGGCTCTCAAGTGTCTCCTCTTTTGGTTGCTATGGTAATGCGTGATAAGCAAGTAACACAGCGTGTGTTACCATTAATGTGCATTACTTATGTACCGTGGGTCGCGCTAATTGTGCAAAGTGTTAGCATTAATACTGGTAGTCCAATAAAATAAACTTATCGGGAGTTTTTCATCATGCCCTTTGTCCTTTTAAAAATCACTAAACTTTATGGTTAAACTGTGTTTTGTCTTTTGTGTAACTAAAGATAATAATGATGCTAACATTTGTATAGCGCTTTTCTCCTGTCGGACTTAAGGTGCTTGAGAGCTGCAGCCACTAAGGGCATGCTCAAGAGCCCACCCTGCAGTGTTAGGGAGCCTTGCCCAAGTACTCCTTACTGATTAGGTTTTGGCTTACTCAATACTTACAGCAAAAAGTCAAATCCCGGTCTCCGATGTCACAAGTGGTGCCCTTATCCAGTACACTATCCAGCCACAGATTATGCAGATTAATCCCTTGTACATGCAAAGCTCCATTGATCACCATCACACCATCTGAAATTTCACATAAGGCTGTCAGTAGGAGTGCCTGGGTTAAGAGATTAGCTAATCCCAAATTTTAAGTGTTTTAAACTCTGAAAACATGTTTTCAGGTAAATTAGAAGTGTTACTTTTTTTCCACAACATTTACAGATGAAAAAGCCTGCTTTCTAGCTGGGCTTGCCTGCAGCTATACACCAGTCCATACAGCCTCAAGATCAGGGCCGGCGCTATCATAGAGACAAAGAGGGCAATTGCCCCAGGGCCCCAGAGCCTGTAGGGGCCCCAAAGGTGTCTCCTCCCTTAACTGTTGCTCCTTAGGGCCTCTGCAGAGTCTTTGGCAGAGTAGTGTCTCACTTGTGCTGGTGGGCAGATGATGAGACGCAACACTGCCAAAGGGCCCGGGAGGGAAATTTGGCTGCTAAAATGGGCCCCTAATGCCACTTTTTAGTCGGGGGATGTTTGTTGAAGGACCTCAGGGTTCATTTTGCCATGAGGCCCTACTGTTACTAGAACCAGCCCTGCTCAAGATCCCTACACTTGCCGGCTTCCTGTTCAGAAAGCAGGATCTTGGCATTCCACTTCCTGTATACTACAAGTCTGTAGCAGGCTGTGATCACATACTGACTAGAAATGGTTAATGAGATGCCAGGTGCAAATTTATTCCAGATTGTATGCAGCTTGGCATTGAGCCAATCCAGAGTGGACGGAAATACATTTGATTGGCCCGGTTCCAACCTGCATACAATTTGCTTGCAAGCAAGAATACTTAGTATCTCATTGAACATCTGTAATAGTGATTGGCACAAGCTCCCGCTCCTCTATTGTGCATAAAACTGAATACTGATGCCATATTCTCTACTGTAATACTCGAAAATGTAGTCTAGCCTTAGTGATTCTTCCTGCTTTGTAAGTCACATGGTCTGATGGACCAACCCACCAGCCAAATTCAGACAGAACAGGAAGAAAGCTGTTTGGTAGTTTTGCATTTGGCCCTTGAAAAGGAGATTCTGTACACCATTTTGCCTCTGTAGAATGTTTTAATTGACTAATCATACTGATTGCTATTAGAATTTTCCTTGTTAAATTTTGTTGTGTCTGAGCTTTAAATACTAAAACGAGAATTGGAAACAGTTAGTTTGTCTGGGGTTTTCTAGTAATCTGACATCTTCTGTGTCTTAATTCAGCTTGTTGTCTCTACTGGCATATCCTACGGAGTTGGACTGGATGTCGTGTATGGAATACAAAATGTTGGACACATTCCTGTTGGGTGAGTTATACAAAAATATGTAGGCAGGTACTTTTTTTGTGGTATACAGCAAGACCCCCATATCCGTCACAGGGCCAGTGCACATCAAAAACCTCTAGCAAATCCGCAAAACGCAAGAGGTGTTTGAAGCAGATTTTCAGAGCGATTCTAGGCATGTTTAGAGAGATTTTCTAAACATGCCTAGCGTTTTTTGGAGCGTTTGTGTAGCAGATTTCATATATTGTTACAGTAAAGCTGTTACTGAACAGCTTCTGTAACAAAAACGCCTGGAAAACCTCTCTGATCTGGCGTTTTTCAGAGCTGTTTTCCACTTTCCTATACTTTAACACTGAGACAGAAACGCCTCAGAAATCTAAAAAATGCTGCAGCCCCCGAGTTTGCGTTTGTGGAAAAAACAAACCGCTCTGGTGTGCACCATCCCATTGAAATACATTACCCAAGAAGGTTTCAAACTGCTAGTGTTTTTAAAAACGCTCCAGAACTGCTCTAGTGTGCACCAGCCCACAGACAGGGATTGCCTGATGACAGTTAAATGTGCTTGTCAGTTGCTGGAACCAGCATCAATAGCACTACCCCCCCTTTCCCAGCAGTAGGAACTCCCGACTGTCTTCTATGTATCCTACACCTCCCGCGGCTTTCCAGCACCCTCAATGTACGGCACCCGGCGTTTCACTGGCGCATTAAAGAAGGCGGCTGAATGTTCAGTGAATAGTTCCTGCTCTCAAAAGCTCAGCCGCGTTATCCCTCTCAGGCATGCCGGTTAGTTGAGACTACCAGTTGCCTGAGTTCCGGATCATGGGAACTTTCCTGCTATTTTTATTAGGATGTATCTATGGTATATCATCTATGGGCCCATTTGGACTTAGCAGCCAAGTGATGACCCACATCTGTTTTTCGAGGGTAGCTTATACAATAACAAGTATTGGATGGGTCAATAAGGAGAACAGAATACCCAGACAGCTCATGGTGACCCAGAACCACTAGGAAGGTTTTAGGGGGGTAAAGGAGACCAAAAAGCCCTCGTACTAAAAAGCAACGTTGAGTGTAATTGGCCTTTTAAAACAGAAGGTAGTTGCGATGATTTTTTTTATTTTCTGCATATTAACTTTTTTTTTTAAAGATTCTTTATTTCCAAAGAAATTTTTTTCAAACATAACAAAATAGAAAACAGACATAGAGAAAAAGGTACATTATAATACATACTATGTCTCTACAGTGCCAGTATTGAGCATTGGTCGACTACCAGTGTCGACCCATTAGAACATAAGACTCAGTATATACTACAGGTAGATAGCATAAACTAAAAAGAAGAGTTGAAATGAGGCATCCAGTATTGTACATAAGCAAATATAACAAATCAAGTCATTGATACACATGTCTGCCCCCATGTGTATAAGGAAGTGGTCCCAGCAAATGCCAAAAATTGTATAAATACCGCTAAGGAGGAGTCCAGGGCCCAAGGGGATCATACACCCAGAAGCTCCTCCCAGACTTTACCTAGTTAACCTATGGAACCATAGATGCATGAATATTATGTATCCGGAAACTCTCAACGGTATATGTGCCATCAGTTGTAGCTCTTAGTTTAGAGAGAAAAGGAGAAAGGGTATTAGAGGCTAGGGATATGGTAAAAAGAGAAAAGAGGGGAAAAAGCCAGAGAAGAAGGGGGAAAGGACAAGAGGGACATTAGAGATTAAAGCTCGGTGGTGGTACTCAGGAGCGCAAGGCCTAAGCTATGAAGGGAAGGTCCAAAAAAGGAACCATTCCCTAGTTAACCAGAAAGTAGTAGTAATGTCAGAGGGATGAGTTCGAAAGGACTATACTCTTGACCCCACCAGGCTTTTGAAGGCTTCTGAAGCCTCATATTCAGACCAAGGGGCCCATATACGACTGTATTGTTCATCTTTATTGTGTAGGGATAAGGTTAGATGTTCCATTTGGTCTATAGTCTGTATTTCCTTCAGCCATTCGGAGATCAGTGAGTGTTGGGTTGCATATTATCTTTTTATTTTATTTTCAATACATGGTACGAAATAAATTTGTAAAGAAAGGGGAAAAAAACAAAGAAAGGGGAAATAAACAATAAAGAAAATTATCAGACTATCTCAGCTGAAGATCAATCAGCTATTCACAAAGAAGGAGTAAATCAGTACAGTACTCCAAAAAAAAAAAGAAAAAGATAATTCAGTGGCTCCCCATAATGCATCACTCCTGAATATGTAAATCATTTCTTTATGCCCCTGAAGCCAAACGTATGCATACGTATTACTACTGGTGAGTTGGGCGAAGGGTGAGGCAAATGGCGGCTCACCCTGCTGACGCTCAAATCCCCGGAGGAGTTAAATACTATTCCCCCTCCAAGTCGTAGCAATTCGCAGGGAGAAGTAATTCAGGGTCTGGTGATTGCCTGAACCCTGAATTACCCATGCTCAGGGTGCCCACTATAGCATTAGTGCTATAACGGCGCCCAGCTCAGGCGCTCGGTGAAAGCACCTGCTTTGAGGCTCACACCCAGAACCCTTCTGTTCAGGCAATTTACACTCGCTAAGGAGAACAAAAGTTTAGCTTCTTAAAACAGAAGGTATCATCCTATATAATAATTTGCAAGTGTCTCTGCCTCCCATGTCCCTGTGTCAGTGCTTTTGCGCAACTGCGCATGTGCTGCACTGACAGCCGTTGGGTCAGGACGCGAGGACTTGCCAGGGGGCCGGGCTGGCGTGTGTGCGCACCCGTGAGGCGGGTGGCAGCATGTGCACTGACATGCGGCGGTGACAGATCTAGAGCCCGTTTTTAAATGGGCTTAAGTCAACTAGTTTGCTATAATTCAAATTGGAGTGAGCATATAATGTCTCCCACAATGCATCACTGCTAAATATGCAAATTATTCCTTGTCCCTGTTAGCTAGCCACACCTCCGGAACTGCTGGAATGCAATGATGTGTCAGCAGTTCTGGAGGTGTGTCTAGCTTACAGGGACAACAAAGGATGATTTGCATATTCAGCAGTGATGCATCGTGGGAGACATCATATGCTCACTCCAACCTGAAATATCGCAGATTCCTTCTGTTTTAAGAAGGCAAACTTTTGTTTTGCTTGACATTTTAGTAAGAGGGCTTTTTGGTCCTGTGTAGCCCCTTACAGACTCCAATGAGTTCTGGTAACTGGTTCACCATGAGCTTGCTGGGTAGTCTGTAACTTGCTAAGGAGAATAGAGAGACTCGACTCTTTCCATTCCAATATTTGGAGATGATGAATCTTGATTTTACGTCTGTTGTATTTTTCAGCTTAAAAACTCCCATATTGCCTGACTTCAGCCTGTTCAGTGACATTGTTGGAAACGCCTTCGCCATTGCTGTGGTGGGATACGCCATAACCATTTCCCTGGGGAAGGTTTTTGCCTCGAAGCATGGATACAAGGTGGACAGTAACCAGGTAAGAAGACTTGATGACTTCAGGCAGTCATTTGATCTCTATTTTCACTTTGGCACTACAGTATGGATGGAGAAGCACCCTACAACCCTCAAATGGTCTTCTAATGTCTTCCTGATAATAACTAATTCCAATGTACATAAAAAATAAAGAAAAGGAGTACGGGATATTAACCTTATGATAGTGCTTGTCGCACCTTTAAATAAATCATAGTAATTGCATACCAATTTAAGGAGCTCAAAGTGACTTAAAATACCACAATCGCAAAGAAAAAAATGTTAAACATATGCAAATTAGAAGTATGCTTCTTCCAGAGTAAAATGAATCATAAATTACTTAGTGAACTGCCATTCACTAAGTGCTTTTGAAAATAAACAAAACCCTGAGAATCCTCCATGAAGATTTGGGCTAGTCCAAAACCTGTCAGTCCTGTCAGATTTCTACTACCTACTAGGAGAAAAGTAATTTATAGCTCATTCTACTTTGGAAGAAATGTACTTCTTACTTGTATGTGTTTACATGTACATTAAATGGTATGATTTTCACGATAGTGGTCCTATTGATCAATAATTTATTGATCAACCAATTGCAACTCACGTAACCTTAAATGGAGGTAGCCCTTTATATTGCCAGCGGTCTGGCTTGTCATTTCGACTCCTATACGGCATATGTGGTATCTCGGTGTCAGCATGTGCTCTGATCAGGAGGCGGGAAGTCGAGCACTGCAGGCATAGCCGTGACCTAGTTGTCATGTAACATGACGTCTATTGGTGGGCGGTGCCACCCCATGCCACCGCACCCTTCCTCCTAGCATTGGCTGTCACAGCTGTAGGTATTTCTCTCTGAATAGCTCATTCAGAGAGACAAAATCCAGGCTTTGAGGGTTGTCAATCTGAGGAGAATTATGCACTGATGTGTGCAGAGCTAGCAGCCACAGGCTGAAATGTATCTATCTGCAGCATAAATAAACATTCTATTTTGTGTGCAAAACCTACCAAGGCAGGATTTTTTCATACTAAAGTTTTTTTTGTTTTTTTTGCTGTACTCTGTAGTGTTCTGAAAAATGCAGAGACCAGCACTGCCTGTACTGTCAGTTTTCTTACATAGTTATTTTGGTTGAAAAAAGACATATGTCCATCGAGTTCAACCGAGTTCTCACAAAGCAAAACTCCTAAATCAGTCCAATGCAACTAAAACCTACACACAAGGAATTACAGCTTTTGCCTCCTATATTTAACATAAAAAAGGAAATGCTTACATAGCGACACAATATGTTCATTGTAATTTTAGAACACTTAAAATTAGATGTAAATGATTCTGGGTTGCATGCAAATCTAAGGCAAATTGCATTCACCTTGAAATCGGGCCAATCAAAAATGGCTAGAAGTGCACTTGTTTGGCCCAATTCCAGGCTGCATTAAATTTGAAATCAAGCTGGAATTATTTGATTCTCATTGATCATCTCTACAATGGACTAGACCACATGTGTCTAACTCCAGGCCTGGAGGGCCAGATCCATGCCAGTGTTTAGGATGGACTGAGAAAGAGAGGAATGTGTTCTACCTGATTGACCACGCCTTTCCTGATTCAGACCCATCAATTAATATGAGCTGTATCAAAAATGTGTGAGGACCTCGGCCCTCGTAGGACCGGTTTGACATACCTGGACTAGACCATGGATGTCACACTCCAGTCTTCAAGGACTGAAGCTAAACTTTGAGGCCCCTCCCGCCCCACAATTTTCACACCCCCTCCCTTGTCTCCCCTTGGTGCCGTTCATGGCCTTGGGGCCCATCTCACAAAGGATCATAAAACAAGTGTGACCATCAAGATCTACACAAGTGTAGCCACAAAAACACCTGATCTGCATAGTCTCCTGTATCGGAGGAAGCGAGCATTAGTAGATGGGGCCCACCAGCGATCACAGGGGCTGCTCTCCTCTAGTTACGCCCCTGGCCGAGGTCCTCAAACATTTTTGGCACGCCTCAAATTAATTGATGGGACTGAATTAGGAAAGGCGTAGTTCATCAAGTAGAACACTAAACACTGGCATGGCTATGGCCCTCGAGGACTAGAGTTTGACACCTGTGGACTAGACATTGAATCTTTGGAAGAGACATGAGCTGACCAGGCTAAATGGCATTGCTTTGAAGCAACAATCTCACCATGGGAGAGTAAAAGTGAGAAGATTTAACTATTTTTCTTCTCAGCCTTGTGTCACACAATCTCCCTGAGCTGCCCCCTCGGCGAGGTGTGGAAAAGTGAGAGGGGAAGAATGGGAGATAACAAGGCTTGTTTTAGCTCCCCTCTCTCTGGCAATGTACTAGAAAAGAGCCAGGGGGGACTGAGATAAGATTCATTACAGCAAACACATTTATGATTATATTGGAATGCTTGCAATGCAGGGTCATGATGTAGACTACTTAATAAACACAGAGCAGTGGTTAATTGGAATTTGATTTTATGGCTGTCAAACCCTCTTTTACTTGGCTTCAGACTTTGAATGTGGTGATTTGTTTTCTCTTCCAGGAGCTTATTGCCATAGGCGTCAGTAACTTTTTTGGGAGCTTTTTCCAGTGTTTCCCTATCAGTGCCTCTGTGTCCCGGTCTCTGGTCCAGGAAAGTACGGGAGGAAACACCCAGGTGAGAGACTGATTCTTGTTACCTACCTTAAAGGGGAACTGAAGTAAGAGAGGTTTACGAAGGCTGCCATATTTATTTCCTTTTAATCAATACCAGTTGCCTGGCAGCCATGCTGGTCTATTTCTCTGCAGTAGTATCTGAATAACACCAGAAACAAGCATGCAGCTAGTCTTGTCAGATCTAACTTTAAAGTCTGATCTGCTGCATGCTTGTTCAGGGGCTATGGCTAATAGTATTAGAGGCAGAGGATCAGCAGGGCTGCCAGGCAACTGGCATTGATTAAAAGGAAATAAATATGGCAGCCTCCGTATTACTTCAGTTCCCCTTTAACAGCAATAACCTTCTTGTTTTCTTGATTCTTGTTTTCATTTTACAAAACTGTGCTTACATTTCTAATGTGGTTGCTATTGGTTACCAGTATATGCTTTTTTACTTTGTAAATAGATGAAGGATTATACAATATGATTATATTTGTTTTTCTGTAGCTGGCAAGCGCTGTGGCATCATTTGTCATCTTTGTCATCATCCTCCGGGCCGGGGAACTTTTTCAGGATTTGCCAAAGGTAAACGGAACATCGACTGACTAAACATTATAAAATGCAGAGGTGTCATATAGGGAAGATTAACTGTGACAATGGTGTGACTTTATTCTATGTGGTCATTATTGCTATATTCAGTGTTCTAGGGACAGTGATAGCCACCCTGACCATTATGGATGTATGAACATGGATTTGAAACTCATAAAAATACAGCTATACATTTTCATTCTCATAAGTAGCACCATGCAGCACACTAGAGTCTGACCAGAGGCGTAGCTATGGGTGGGCAAGGGGGCACATATGTCCCTGGGCGCAGCAAAGGGAGTGAGCTCAGCATGGACGTTGCGCCCCCATGTGCAGGTGGCTCGCTGGCTACCCGGAGTGCCCCTGCTTCTCTCCCTCTTTCTCCCAGAGGAGTGCAGAAGCATTAACAGCTGCAGAAAAAGGCTATCTAAAGAGGCACATCTGGCTATCTAGACGGTGGAAGGGGGCACATCTGGCTATCTAAAGAGGTGCACATTTGGCTATTTAAAGGGGGGCACATCTGACTATCTGAATGGGGTAAGGAGGCACATATGGCTTTCTAAATAACATTTGACTCCACCCATGACCACAACCACATTCTGATGTGTGGCCACACCTATTTTGTCCAGAGGGGGCCGCTAAAACCGTCTTTGTCCCTGGGTTTTTAAAAAGCCCTAGCTACACCTCTGAGTCTGACATGGTGACCACACGATCCCTCTCTCTCCCAGTCTAATGGTGCCTATCCACACATCAGTACTAGTAAAAACAAAAAGAACACACGGACAACGGGAGCCTGTTTTGGCATAAGATCGCCTGGTAATGGATAGAAAAAGGTAAGTAGGAGATGTACTCACAAGTGTGGGTTGTGCCAAGAAGCAACCACTAGTATGGGCATGCAGGGAAGTACCATCCCCACTTGGCCTTTAGGAAGAAGTATCGTTCGCTGCTCTAAAAAGGTTCACGCCACTGCCAAGTTTTGGGGAAAGTCCCCTATCAAAGTAGGATAACTAAGTGCTGAATAGAAGTGTAAACCTTTTTATGTAAAATCTACTGTAATCTCCTTGGTGGTAACCCCAAGTCAGGCTGGGTTGGAAAATAGAAGCCAAGAGCGGTAATGTCGAACCTGACTTGGGGTAGCCGCCGGGAGGTGTATGCAGAGCATGCGTGCAGTGGGGGTTTGTAGCTCAAGCAGTGGTTTGTAACCGCACGCTGGCAACCATTCTTCTTCCGGTCCTCGGAGACTCTTGATCCCTCTGGTCAGATCGCTGTCTGTTGTCATGGTGCAGTGCAGCACTATGATTCAATATATTTTTTAATAGTATTAGTATTTAATAGTATAGTATTGTGTGTGGTAGGAGTTGATTACGTGTAAATCGATTTATTTCAGAAAGGAATCGATTGTTTTGGAACATTGGGCAAAAATCTATAGGTGTATGGTGAGCTTTAGTGCTGCTGTACAAAGTGTTATAGAGGATAATAAAACACAGATTCAATCTAGCTGTATTAAAGGGGTTCTGTGGGGGGGAGTTTGAAAATAAAAACGGACACTTACCTGGGGCTTCTATCAGCCCCCTGCAGCTGTCATGTCATGCGCTGTCCTCCTACGATCCTCGGATCCCCGCCAGCGGTCCCGGTCTGATATTCGTCTAGCAAGATGAATAGTGCTCGCTCCCGCGCGCGTCATCGGGCGCTTACTGCGCAGGCGCAGTACGAAGTTTATTTGTACTGCACCTGCGCAGTAAGCTCCTGATGATGCGCGTGGCCACGGCTGCGCAGCCGCAGTTGGATTAGATGTGGAATTAGACCGGGACCGGTGGCGGGGAACGACAGATCGTTGGTGGACAGCATGGGACATTACAGCTGCAGGGGGCGGTAGAAGCCCCAGGTAAGTGTCCATTTTTATCTTCAAACCCCCCCCCCCCCACACACACACACACACAGAACCCCTTGGATAAATATTTGTCTTATTTGTGTTTACCTAAACTTGTCTATTTAATTAAATGTTGAAATAATGCCTTGTACACACCATGCAATTTTCGGTCAATTTGACGGTTGAATCGATTACTTCTCACAGGTCTGATCTGATTTTCGATTGTTTTTCTGATTGATTTATTATATATGATTGGAAAAATGACCAGAAAAACAATTTGAAATCGGATCTGTCGTAAATAATTGGTTCGACCTTCAATCTGAGAGGAAAATTGCATTGTGTGTACTAGGCATTAGGTTTGTTTTTTTGAGGTTCTGACCTATGTCACCCTTTGTCATTTCAGTCCATCTTAGCTGCAATCATTGTCGTCAATTTAAAAGGGATGTTTAAACAATTCTCAGAAGTTGGAGTCCTGTGGAGAACAAATAAAATTGATATGGTAAGAATGCCTTCACCGTCACTGTTGTTAGAAGCGGCAGAGGAGTAGTGCTGTAATATTTTGGAATCATAATGGGGAAACCAAGTTTGTGGACTGCTTAGGGAACATGCTGTGGTCCAGGCTATAGCAGCACTACCAATATGTGTAAAAAACTAAGGATCATCAGGGGTGCAGCTAAGGTTTTTATGGCCCCAAACAGCCCATAAGTTGAGCCCCCCTTCCCCCGAAGGGAGCCATGGTGGTGCCCCAGTATAGATAGTCTGGTACAGGTGGTGCTCCAGTATAGGTAGCCAGGTATGGGTGGTGCCCCAGTATAGGTAGTCAGGTATTGGTGGTTCCCCAGTATAGGTAGTCAGGTATAGGCCACTCTTAGAAACTTACATGCCCCTGTTCCTTTGGCAACTCCTCTCACCCCGCTCTCCTTGCTCTCTCTTGTCGCCGGGCCCCGCTTCGCTCCTACCGCCATGGTTACTTCTGGCTCACACCTCTGACGTCATAAGAGGAGCAGCCAGGTAACCATGGAGACAGGTCATGATGCCGGGCCCAGCGACAGGAGAGAGCGTGAAGAGTGCAGTGAGAGGAGTCGCCGATGGAACCGGGGCGTGTAAGTTCCGGGGGCTGCGCAGAGCACAGGGCAGGCTGCCAGCAGAAAGCGAGGCTCCCCTCCAAAGTGAGGCCCAAAGCTGGGGCATGCCTCGCTTGTACGCTGGCAGCGCCCCTGAGCATCATGGTAAATATGTCAGGGAGGCAGCCATATTGATCTTCCTGCATGATAGCTGTGGCTAATGCCTATCCTTTTCTGAAAGGGCTGAAGTGAATTTGAAGAAATTAATGAAAAACCTGTGAAACCAGTTGAACAATACGACAAGCTTTATTTCTCAGTATACGTTGTAATTCTAAAGCTATGGTGTGAGATACCAGCATTTCCCCATAGTTCCTTTCATTGGGTGAAAACGGGACAAAACACTGGCAAAAATAGAGGCAAGGTGGTTCAGTGGCGACATTCCCACTAGCATTCAATCAGAGCTGTATTCATCGGATGCTTTTCGCCCCATCTAGACGATACGATTCTTTGTGTGATTCGATTACGATTCTATTTACGATCTGATTTAATCCGCCATGTCCAATCGGGATTCGATTCAATTTGATTTGCCATTGTTTTGCAATGGCAAAACGATTGAATCGAATCGAATCCCGCACAAAGAATCGTATCGTGTAGATTAGTGTCTTCTGGTTGTCTCACAGATGTTCCAAGGTCAACTGAACAGAGCAAGTTCTAAGCCAATTTCTCTTCCAGATTACCTGGTGGGTGACTTTTGCTGCAACAATCCTGCTGAATATGGACATTGGCCTGGCGGTTTCCGTGGCCTTTTCTCTGCTGACCATCATATTCCGCACTCAGTTGTAAGTAGTTTACCAAATTCCAATACCATTAGAGGTGGAGATCATTGCTCTACTACTTTGTAATGTTGTCTTCTGGCTTTATATTGCTGTTTTATGAAGATCCTACTACAGGCACAAATGTTTTTCTTGTCTAGTGTCAAATAATTCACTTTTAACATAACCTGTTCAGGAGCCCCTAGTCACAAGGGCGTAACTACAAATCCCGGGGGCCCCCAGTAAAACTTTGATGTCCCCCCCCCCCCTTTACTCACACTCTTCCCCTTGCCCACCCTGGTGACCTTCACAACCTGGGGACCCATCTTGCAGGGGTCATAAAACAAGTGTGGCCATAAATCTTCACACCCATAACAAGTGTAGCCACAAAAACACCTGATTTGAAGGATGGACCTCTTTATCGGAGGGAGTGAAGTAGTAGTTGGGGTCCCGTTACAGCTCTGGCCCCCACTGCTGTTCTGTAGTTACCCACCTGCCTACTCCATTCACTTCCTGATCCCTAGATTTACACTGCCTCTGTTTGAAAAAGTGTTTTCCACTAATGAGCTCGGGGCTTTGATCAGTTGCCTTTTTTAGCCCCATGGAACTGCTTGGCCTGTTCAGTGGACTACATTCAATAAAAATACTAATATGGTGCTAATTGGGATGTGGAAACCTGGGAATCCATCTTCTTGGGAATAGCTAAGTCTTTTATTAATAACATTATGAGCAGTGCTGCCCATCCAATATTCGGGTATCCGAACTACCCAGATAATCCGAACTTTTTCCACTATCCGAACTTTGAATTGGATTCCAGATATCTTTCTAAATACGAATAGCACTATCCAAGCAAACTCGGATTCCCCATGTGAAATCCGGGCGGATAGTTTTTCAGGATATCCGAGTAGAGGCCTTCAAAGGCAAAAATCCCTTTTGGTGGCATATATATATATATATATATATATATATAGAGAGAGAGAGAGAGAGAGAGAGAGAGAGAGTTTTTGAGGCAATTTAAGCCATTTTGAGGCCACTTCCGGTTTTTTATCCGGATATCCAAATCCGACCAGATATCCAGGATACTGGGTTCGAATATCCGATTTTACTTGGATACCAAAAAGTTCAGATTCGGATATCCGATTCGGATCCGGATATCTGGGTATCTGGATCCGAATTCAATTTGGATTTTGAAAAGGGGTATCTGAGCAGCACTGATTATGAGGCCTTTTACATGCTACAGGAGATTACGATTTTTTTATACGATCCGATTTTTGATTCCGATTAAAAAAAGGACTGCATGCTGCGTTTTGTAATCGGATCATATACAAAAGTCGGAATTGCATGTAGTGTGCAAGAGGCCTCAAAGGGCAAGGGCATATAAAATCTTAGACGATTGATATCGAACCCCCAGCAAAATGTTTGAGTGGGATATCTTACCAACCAATGAATGCTTTAGGGGTTGTGGATGTGGAGCGGATCAGTTGCATTGCTGATGGGACCATTTGTGTACGTACTTTTGGTGAGAGGTACTTAGCCTCCTATCTGAAATATTTGCGGTGGATATACCCTTGAACCCGTGGGTTGCACTATTTCATATGAAAGTAGCAGGGGTGCCTAAGCAAGACAATATGATTGTCTCCCATGTTTGTATTGCAGAGGCAGCTCTCTTATGCCTAGTACACACCATACAATTTTCTGTTAGATTTTTCTGTTAGATTTTCTGCAAGATTTTCTGTAATTAGATTATTTTCTGTAAAGTTCTGGTAGAGACTGGTCATTATCTCTGGTGCATTGTCTTCTGGTTATCTCCTGCTGAGTAGAATAATGCCTAATTGCTAGGCATATAGATGGTAAGATAGATAATTTCCAACATGTTGAAAATTATCTATCTGGCAGGTAAATCTAACAGAAAATCTAATGCTGGGAATACACGGTACGTTTTCTGGTCTCGATTTCGCGCCCGATGGTTTTCCGCGCTCAATTTCACGCCCGATTCTCTTATCTTCCATTCGTTTTCCTTATCTTTTCCCATTGTTCCCTATGTGAAATCGAGCGCGGAATCGATCCGGCGGGAGATCGGACATGTCCGAAATCATCATTCGAGCCATCTTAATGGCTCAGAAACCGTGTATTCCTAGCATTACAGAAAATTGTATGGTGTGTACTAGGCATTAGTCTTGGAGATGGAGGTCTCTCCCACCACCTAGGGATGCTCTGATTAGGAAAATACAATAAACATATCTAATGGAGAAAATTACTTCTGAGGAACTTGTGGATTCCCATAAATTTCTTCAAACATGGGATAAATGGTCCATTTGGGTAGTCTTATACCCCTGTAGTGTATTGGCATCAGCCAAGATAGCTTCTGTATTCGAAACCTCTGAGACTTGTCTGGAATATGGTAACTGCAATTAACCTCCTTGGTAGTAATCACGAGTCAGGCTCAGGGTGGAAAAAACAAAGCCAGGAGCGGTAACCCCGACCGTGACTCGTGGTAGCCGACGGCAGGACTGTGCAGAGCACAGTGCTCAGGGGGTGTTTTAACTCGCCTCCCCCGGGATCCAGACACAGCAACCATACTTCTTTCTGTTCTTGGAGTCTCTGCATCCCTTGGGTGAGATCACCTTTGTTGTCATGACGACAGTCAGCGATCTCACTACAGGGTTACAGCGCCACCTGGAGGATGGAGGGAGAATTGCAGTGCTGGATCCCAGGGAGGTGTGTAAATACTGGGGCTGCTGCAGGTCTCTCTGTGGTGTGATTTTGTTCTTGGCTTTAGGGTCTAAAAGCCTGCAAAAATTGCACCGATTTTAGACCCTAAAATGTGGTAAGAATCAGACCACCAGAGGGGTTAAGGGAGAATTGTCTGTCTATGTCAATGGTATGTGGCCACTATTGAGTATTGCTCTTTGATAGCCCTTTGTAAGGACTCATTACATACGCTTGACTGTGTTGATACTGATTTTTTTTTACCCCTCCTGAAAATGCAGATCCAATTATTCTGTTCTTGGTCAGGTTTATGAAACTGGTGTTTACAGAGATGTGTCCAGATGTCAGCAGGTAAGAGATCTATGTGCTTGCTTGTTAAAGTTTTTTTTTTTTTTATCTTTTTATGAAGTAACGCTAAACCTAAACCATAAAACTATGGATACATCTTATATATAAAAATACTCTCCAGCTTACCAAGTGTTAATTAGTCACATCCCACTGTAGGTGGGCTGTGGGCGGATCATAGGTGTCAATCAATCTCAATCACCTAATAAGCTTTCTTTTGGCTTCTATGATTGAATGATTGAATGACAGGACAGGAACCCCAGGCTATACTTGGAGTTGTCCCGGTCACCTATTTCCTGCTATTTCATGGAAACTGTTATCTGTGAAAGTCCAGGAATATGTTCTGGCACCTTCCGGACTGTACAGCTTGTTAGATTGGAACTAACTGACCTTGCTTCTCTACCAAGCAAGATGTTCACTAGAATCATCTATGTCCATTAGAATCTATGTCCTAAGGGAGAAATCTGCATATAGTCTTCTGCTGAAACATTGGTCCTTAAATGAAAGAGAGTTTTACATTGCAAGATCCTCACAGATTTTTACAGCTGTCTGTAAACCCTGGTGGGCAGATTCCCTCACTTTCTTGTCCTCAAGCCTAACCTAGAGTCATGTAAACCACACTGATATCTCAAGGACCACTGGCGTAACAATAGGGCCTGCATCCCCTGCTCCCGCGGGAGGGGGGGGGCGCTTGGGCCGTTTTGTGGGGCTGGAGGGGTCACAGCATGAGGGGAAAGCCGTGGCCACAGTCGGCAGGGACGGGGGACATTCCCCCCCCCTCACCTCGGGGCTCTCCCCTCTGCGCTCCCCTCCAACTTAAATAAGTGTCCGTGGGCAGCGGCGAGCAGCAAACAGATACATCCTCTCGCTAGCCTCTGACGCAACTTCCGTTATAACAGGCCCTGCCGACTGTGGCCACGGCTTTCCCCTCATGCTGCGACCCCTCCAGCCCCCCAAAACGGCCCAGAGCGGGCCCCAGAGGGGGGGCCCGCTCTGAAATTCTGTGGGGAGGGGGGCCCGGTGGGGCCTAGTTACGCCCCTGTCAAGAACTCAAGAAGAAAATAAAATATCACAGATGCATTTGCTACTTTGAAGCAAGAAAATATAAAAAAAGGCAGCTCCAAGTATAAAGTGTTAATTTTAAAATTCTATATACTGTAATTCACTCTTGAGATCACGTCCGGATTTGGACATTTTACCGCCCAATTGTCACCAACCCCACCCACTCCCCCAACCGCCCCGTCCTGTGCACCCCATTCCGTGAGCTCCCCCTGTCCAGTTTGTTCCCCTTGTCCTGTGCACTCGGCTTGTGCTCCCCCATCCTGTGTACTTCCCTGGTCCTGTGTTCCCCCATTGTGAGCTGTACTTGGGGGAAGCAGGGTGGGCGGGGGCTGGGTTGGTGACTGTTGCATTTTTACATTTGGCAGTTTAACTGCCTTAGTGTTACAGCCCACTGCCCACCCCTTGCTTCCTGGTGCCCTAGGCCATGGCCTTTGTGGCCTTGCCTTGCTTAGGGTTTTCCACTTTATGACCGCATGAATAGTGCGGGTTGAATAGGTACCCCATGAAGGCCCTCTCTGGAGGGTTTGCACACCCTTTATTTCTATGGTTTGTCACCTGTTTATTGTTTGACTGTTCTAAGCCTGACCATCTTGCCAGTGTGAAGCCTAAGACCAGTGGTCATCACCTACACCACTGCCCAGAGCCTGGTCTTCCATGAATCAGAGACTTATTTGATTTTACCGTTGCTTGTCTTTTGTCTCCATGTATAACTGTATTTAACAATGTGTATAATGTTTTCCACAGGCCAAAGAGCTGCCCGGAATAAAAATCTTCCAGTCTTCATCCACAGTCTACTATGCCAATGCCGAGCAGTACACCCAGGCCCTCTACCAGAAGGTAACAGTGCATCTGCTAAATGAAAGTTGCTTTCTTCATGAGTCTTCAGATAAGTTTTCTCTGGCAACGTCCTTCAAATAACTGAGAAAGCACAAGGCTTGTTTTTGTTCACATAGAAAAGGGCACCCCGCTGCCTGTATGACCCCCCCCCCCCCCCCCAACACACACACACATAGTTATGCCACAACTGGTTCTTCTCGCCTCCATTTAGGGCAGAGACTATGCTTTTTTACTCACTTCTTCTGTGTGACTGACCCAGGCAGTGTCTCTCTTCCTGTGTAGGATCCCATAAAAGTCCAACAGGTGGCGGAGCAACATAGAGGTTTACAGACCGGCGTGGTACCACAGCTTAGCAACAGTGAAGTTCCTTTTTCCATAACAACTACCAGTCAGGTCTACACGGTGAAAGCACACCCGCCACATAGTCACAGGAACCAGCTCTGCATAATGTACTGTGTGTTCCACAGTGATAGATTGTCTCTGAAGGAAGAACTTAAGACAGTTTAGAAAGTAGACAATATTTTGGCAATAATATGACGCTTTCACCACAAGGTGGTGCACAAGGCACTTGCCTAAAAGGCCTTTGCCTAGCAATAGGATTTTTTCATGAATCAGAACAGAAAGCTGTATGTTTCAGACTATAATATAACAAAGCTCCCTTCTCTCATAGTGCGGTGTTGATGTTGAACGGCTCATTGAAAAGAAGAGGAAAGCCTTGAAGAAGCAGAAGAAGAGACAGATGAAAGCCATGAAGAAAGCCAAGCATGAAGACAATCCGACCAAACAGGTGAGTAGGGACAGTGGCTAATTTTCTCCTAATCATAAATGAAAGCACTATCCATATTATGAGGTTCTAGAAGGCATATTCAAAATTATGTAAGAGAATAGTGTAGTAAGTTCTTCGTATTTTACAGGTAGTCCCCTACTTGCAAACACTCCAGCTACAAACGTTTATTCAAGTAAAGTTGCAGAGATGTATCTAGGGAAAACACTGAAATCCGCCCCCTGGGAAGGAGGTGCAACCTCTAAATATGTCATCTCGGTTGAAATGGTTGTGTCCAAGTTGAGGTGAAGCATGGCCTGTAAGAATGGAGCATTGCAATAGGTCAGACTGTACATATCCCCCAAATAACAGTAAGTCAGCTTGTTCCCCAAAAAGATGTAACCATACAGCAGAATGTCCCCCAGATGAAAGCTAGAATTAGTATGGAGAGCACGAGGGATGTTACGGAGCAGCGCCTCCAGTAAGTGGTGCCCATGGCACATGCCATACCTGCACCCCTCTAGCTACGCCTCTGCAAAGTCAGCCTCATGCATGAAATATAGTGTACTGTTTTGTTTATTACATTTTACGGTACTTTAAACCTATTGTCTGCTATTCAAAGCACATTAAAGGGCACCTGAAGTGAGAGGGATATGGAGGCTGCCATATTTATTTCCTTTTAAACAATGCAAATATGGAAGCCTGTGTATCCCTCTCACTCGATGTGTCCCTTAACTTCCCTGCCCCCTTAAGGACCAGAGCCTTTTTTTAATTTTTCCTATTGTGAACATTGTGATAAGCTCAATAATAATTTATCTACATGTGCCAGTATGTATAATATTATATTACACGAGTCTACTTATAAACAAATGCGACTTACAAACAACCTCATGGGGACAACAGTGTTTTTACATCTGGCTGATATGGGCATTGTTGTATAGACTCCTCCCACTATACTTACATGCATCACTGATTCCCATTTCTTGCCCTCTCTACTGTTTTACAGGTCTCAGGAGGACATGACAACCTGGCGTTTGACCTAGAACTTGGAAAACTTGGTTATGAAACTGAAATGGTATGATAAATGTATAGCAGTATCAGTAATAGTAAAAGTACAGTTTATGCCTTTTTCGACTGCTACTTGGACCTCATTTACAGCTGATCCAGTAAATGTCCATCATTATGTTTTGATGCATCAGTTAACAAATTCAGCACATGAATCACGAAACTGGAACATACAAAGGAAGACAGAACAGCAAGGTTAATAAAACTGTTAGTTACCGGTAACATAAAAGTACGTTCATAAAACTGATTTATTGTAAACAACACAGGAATATGTAAGGGGTGGATACTGTATATATATATTAGCAATAAAACAATAAAAAATATCGGTATGTGAGCCCTTTGGTATTATATGGATTTCTGCACAAATTGGTCATAAAATGTGATCTGATCTTCATGTAAACTAATACCACACAAACAACTAAATGTTTCCATGTTTTATTGAACACACCATGTAAACATTCACAGTGCAGGTGGAAAAGGTATGTGGACCTTTGGATTTAATAACTCGTTGAACCTCCTTTGGCAACAATAACTTCTACCAAACGTTTCCCGTAGTTGCAGATCAGATGTGCACAACGGTCAGGAGTAATTTTTGACCATTCCTCTTTACAGAACTGTTGCAGTTCAGCAATATTCTTGTGAAGTCTGGTGTAAATCGCTTTTTTGAGGTCATCATGCCACAGCATCTCAATCGGTTGGAGGTCAGGACTCTGACTGGGTCACTCCAGAAGGCATATTTTCTTCTGTTTAAGCCATTCTGTTGTTGATTTACTTCTATGCTTTGAGTCATTGTCCTGTTGCAACACCCATCTTCTGCTGAGCTTCAGCTGGTGCACAGATGGCCTTAAGTTCTCCAGCAAAATGTCTTAAAAAACTTGGGAATTCATTTTTCCTTCGATGATAGCAATCTGTCTAGGCCCTGACGCAGCAAAGCAGCCCCTACCACCATACTCCACAGTTGGGAGGAGGTGTTGATGTTGGTGTGCTGTGCCTCTTTTTCTCAACACAGAGTGTTGTGTGATTATTCCAAACAACTCAATTTTGGTTTCATCTGTCCACATAATATTTTGCCAGTACTGCCGTGGAACATCCAGGTGCTCTTTTACAAATTTTATACGTGCAACAATGTTTTTTTGGACAGCAGTGGGTTCCTCTGTAATATCCTCCCATGAACTCCATTCTTGTTTAGTGTTTTACGTATCATAGATTTGCTAACAGGGATGTTAGCATATGCCAGAGACTTTTGTAAGTCTTTATCTGACACTCCAGGATTCTTCTTCACCTCATTGAGCATTCTGTGCTGTGCTCTTGCAGTCATCTTTACAGGACAGCCACTCCTAGGGAGAGTATAGCTGAACTGTCTCCATTTATAGTACAATGGGCTTGATTCACTAAGACAAATAGCATGCCTTATCAAAGTTAACACGCCTTATCAGAGTATCATAGCGAGCACTATGAACCTGCAGGGGCTCAGGGCAGGACGAGTGGATTGCCAATTAGCAGGCATACGTTTGTAGCGCTCGCTATGATACTCTGATAAGGCGTGTTAATGTTGATAAGGTGTGTTAACTTTGATAAGGCGTGCTATTTGTCTTAGTGAATCAAGCCCGATTTGTCGTACCGTGGACTGATGAACAGCAATGCTTTTAGAGATACTTTTTTTTTTACCCTTTCCAGCTTTATGCAAGTCAACAATTCTTAATCGTAAGTCTTCTGAGAGCTCTTTTGTGCGAGGCATCAGTCACATCAGGCAATGCTTCTTGGGAAAAGCAAACCCAAAACTGGTGTGCGTGTGTGTGTGTGTGTGTGTGTGTGTGTGTGTGTGTGTGTGTGTTTATAGGGTAGGGCAGCTGTAACCAACACCCCCAATCTCATCTCATTGATTGGACTCCAGCTGGCTGCCACTTCCAATTAGCTCTTGAAGATGTCATTAGTGTACGGGTTCACATACTTTTTCCACCTACACTGTGATTGTTTACATGGTGTGTTCAATAAAAACGTGGAAACACGTAATTATGTGTGTGGTATTAGTTTAAGCAGACTGTGAATTGCCTATTGCTGTTACATGGATGAAGATCAGATCACATTTCATGACCAATTTGTGCAGAAATACATATAATTCCAAGGGGTTCTCATACTTTTTATTGCTACTGTATATATAATATATATATATATATATATATATATATATATATATATATATATATATATATATATATATATATATTATGTCAGAATAAATTGACAATTTAACTGAATTAAACCTATCAGCATTTCTAACTTCTAAGGTAAAAATCCAAATTGCTGTTTTGTTATAATAGGATCCCTTATTCTTACAGTTTATATATTTAGATTTTTCTGATAAACAGCCTTTTTATTATTATGATGAAACGTGTGGTAACTACGGTACTCACAGTTAAAGTGCATTTTATATGATCAGTCTCAGGTTAGCCACATAAGTAGTTTTGTCCAATACAGTAGAATCTCCTTATAAAAAACTCTGATATACTAAATCTCTGGATATAGTAAACTCAGTCCTCAGGTCCCAGCAAATGCATCTGTATAAGTATACAATGTCTGACCAATTCTGATATAGTAAACTTCTGATAGAATAAACTACTTTTCCTGGTCCCTTGCCTTGGCAATTACTATGAAGGGATTCTACTGTACTATCTTCAACCAAACTGTCCCTCAAAAGAAGGAGCTTTGGATGGTTCTAGGAAAAGGTCCATTCAGGCAAAGTCCTGGGGTGCCCTCTAGTGTACAGGATGCAATACTGCACCCTCAGTTACATAGTTACATAGGTACATAGTAACTATAGTAACACCCTCAGTATTTAATTGGACCTGGACTGTTGCACAGGACAGAAGGAAAACACAGAGAAATGTACCCTATATGTATTTAGAGAGTTTAGCTTGTGTTAATTCTCCCTTGTTTTTGTCTAATCACATGTGACATGATGATAAACATCACATAACACGAAATGTACAGTGTTTTTTTTTTTTTTTTTTGCTACCTGAAAGAATTGATTTTCAGACATTCAAGTTACAGCTTCTGTCTTGTTGGTACCTTATCAAGAATATATAAAGGTTTTCCTGGCAGAATACAACTTCTGAGGGCAGGGAAGAGATAGAAAAAAGGTCAATGGCTCATGTATGTTTAACTCTGGAACACTCAATAGTATGGCATTGAGCAAAGACAATAAAACATTTAATCATTTTTTTTTAAATGTATAAATATAGAACAAAACCATGAGATAGTTAAAAAAAAAAAGTCATTTTAGCAGTAGGAGGATAAATGCAATAGTTTATCTCATTAGTTTATTTTCACCTCGGATTCACTTTAAACTTTGGCCCAACCACAGAATTGTATGTTAGTCTCTTACATTATAACGTTTCCTAAATGAGATTATTGATGTATGTAGCAGGTAATGAAAGCCAGAACAAACAAACAAAAAACATACGTTGCTTTCATGTAAAGAGTAAAACCAATTCTCTCTTCTTGTCCCACCCTTAATTCTAGAACAAGGACCACCATGATATAGGCGAGGGCTCCATAATCATTTCACCAGGCCAAACCACCAATGATGATGCAAGTGGGAAAAGTGTACTACGGTCCCTGGGCCTACAGAAACCAGATTTCCATTCGCTGATCCTGGACTTCTCTACTATGAACTTTGTAGACACCGTCTCTGTCAAAGTACTACAGAAGGTAAGTCTGCAAAAAGCATATAGCGCTAATTAACTATGGAGAAGAAGGAAGAGTGAAAATGTATTGTGGCAAGCATTTCCGACACTTCAGGCTCCTGTCACACCGGGACGTTTTCATTGTGTTGCCTTACCAATTTTACTGCAGGGTAACGCTAAAGCAATGAAAATGAATGGGACATTTCAGATCGGATGCGATGCGCAGGAAGCATCCGATCTGATGCTAAAGCATCAGCACGTTACCATTCAACACTTGCGGAGACATGCAGTGAACGGAAATCATGTAAGTCAGTGGAGACGCACATATCTTAAAAAATGTCCGCGTTGCAGTACTCATGCGCCGATGCGTATTTTTTCAATACACTTCTGTGCAATTCGTATTTCGTCCACAGGAAGTGAGCGTTTGAGAGCGTCACTTATCCTTTGGCTTCCTGCCAGAAGTGAGATTACCGTGCATTGCCGCGGGTATCTCCAAAGCCTATTTTAAGTGGTGCAGTGTGATGTTATCAACTGATCACACCGCAATCAAAACGCAGGTTGCTGGTGTGAAACAGGCCTCAAGTTGTAGACAGTGAGCTATTTACATAAATATTGATGATGTACAGGATTATTTTGATATTCATGGGAGCATTGTAAATGGTTCAAGTCAATTTTATTTCAGTTACTTGGACACTTTACAAATGTGATGTTTTATGTTACCTTACATTTCACATACAGGGTTTTAGAATAAAGTGCAGCCATGACATTTAGCTTGCAAAGCACGCTGGGTTTCTCAGTAAGAAACAGACAGTCTTTTTTATACATAACATTCATTTTTCATATTTCATTTTGTAAAAACAAAACCTTCATCAATGGCAACATTGAAAAATAAAAAAATACAAATGTAAACTCTACAGGTCCTTCTCTTTATCTTGCAGATTTTTAAGAACTTTGCAGAAATTGAAGTGGACGTCTACCTTGTGGGCTTAAATGGTAAATATAGTGTAATGGATGTGGACTTGAAGAAGAACAGTAATGAAAATAACATAATGAATAAAATTGCTTATTATTTACAAAATTCATTTATAAATTAGTTAGTCAGTGTTTGGCCATTGTAAAATATTTCCTCTCCCTGATTTACATTCTGAAATCTATCGCTGGTGGTGACATCTGACAGGTGATCCGTATGGAATGTTCGTTACTGAGAGCTCTATACACAGAGGTAGATATTGCTTGCTTGGCAGTTGGAAACAACTGTTACTTCCCACAATGCAACGAGGTTCACAGACAGCAGAACTGTCAGGACCATGGGCTCTGCTGTGCTTATAGACTGGGCTCCCCCAAGGTTAATATACCTTCAATTACTGTATTTTAACATCAAATACAGAGTTCATGGTATGTACTGTCTATAGAGTGGAATGGTACTGTATTAGCAGTGGCGTCAATAAGGAGCTGTGGGCCCCAGTGTGAGTTTTACATTGGGGCCCCTCCAAGCACTCTATACATAACAATTGATACGGCGCACCAAAACCTGCCACAACCACAGTGTCAGAGGTGCAAGAAGGGGATGGGGAACAGCTTGTTAATGATTACCACTATTCAAAGTATCTATAGACGTCATTATTACCAGCACAGGACCAATAAAGAGCTAATACTGTAGTTGAGGGAGGGCCCTACGGGGCACCTCTGGCCCAAGGGCCCCCGGTGCAGTTGAGACCTTTGCAACCCCTATTGCTACACCACGACTACACCACTGTGTATTAGCTAGGCCTATCTTTAACCTTGAGTCTCAAGCAAAGTTCCCTCTAAAGGTGGCCATACACTTATAGATTTGCAGCAGATTCGACCATCAGATAGCTTTCTGTCAGATGCCTGTCAGGTTGAATCTGACAGGAATCTATCTGATGTGTGCCACACACTAGGAACAGATTTCCAATAGATTTCAGAAATATGAAATCTATTGGAAATTGATCTGAATGCATTATTGCACCATTAGATCCAATGCAACTCTATGGGGCATCGATCTGCTGCCAGCAGCAGATCGACCTAGATTTTCCATCCTATCAGATAGATCAAATCGATCGAAATCGGCCACAAATCGATTGATAGATTTGATAGAATCGATTTCTGATCGATCAATCGATTGTTGTCTGAAATCGACCAGTGTATGGGCCCCTTAAGACTAGCGAAGTGTTGTAGCAAATTCCAAAGGAGGGCTGAAGCTTGAGAGAAGTCTTGCATGTGATAATCTAAGTTGGTGATAAGGGAGAAGTATAGGGCGGTTTCATGTGAAGAGCCCTATCATTTTCAGGTGATATCTGGAACTGAGAAAGTAAATGTTAGGGCTCATTCCCACTAGTAAGTGCTTTGAAATGCATTAAAATGCATTAATAAAAACTCATGAATTAGTCAGTAAGTTATTGTGCATTGCCACGCATTTCTATGAGTTTTACTGCATTGTCAAACCACTGTGAAGTGAGGTAGAGGGAAAGGAAACCAGCTGATTCAGCTGGGCTTATCTGCATAATCCATGTGCTGAAACCCACATAGCATGCATTTCTATGCATCTCTGTTTTAATCACTCCGGACAAGTACTACACAGCAACTCACTGTTGTAGTGTGAATGTTAAAATGAAAGTCTATGGACTTTCATGTTACTATGTTTATCGCACACTATGTGCAGTTTGTCAAAACTCTGTGCAAATCACATAGAAAATCACATAGAGCGAATGAGCCCTTAGGAATTACGAGATGCTGCCCCTTTCTGCCAATACTTCCACTGTTTTCCAATTTAAGCAACGAATTTAGTCCAGAGGGGTGAGAGAAGGGGTGAGTGAATGCTCTTCACAGTACAGACCAGGAGGACACCAAAGCACTGAATGATGATTGGGTCCATATTGTGCTGCCATTTTGTTTAAAGTTTAAACTAAAGAAGACGTTGTGTTAGTTCATAAACATCTATAGTAAATCCAGTGTTGTTATTTTGATCTCATAGTGGTTGTAATGGATGGATTTGAAAAAGGCAACCTATTCAATGACTCCATCACCAAGTCCCAGCTGTTTCCATCCATTCAGGATGCAGTTACTTTCCTCACAACAGAACGTGACCAAATCTCCATTCATGATGTCAATGTGAGTATCTCCCGGATTCCTTCCTGTCAGCCCTGCACTTTATTCATAACCACGCCTTCCCTTTCCTTCCTGTCAGCCCTGCACTTTATTCATAACCACGCCTTCCCTTTCCTTCCTGTCAGCCCTGCACTTTATTCATAACCACGCCTTCCCTTTCCTTCCTGTCAGCCCTGCACTTTATTCATAACCACGCCTTCCCTTTCCTTCCTGTCAGCCCTGCACTTTATTCATAACCACGCCTTCCCTTTCCTTCCTGTCAGCCCTGCACTTTATTTATAACCACGCCTTCCCTTTCCTTCCTGTCTGCCCTTCACTTTATTCATAACCACGCCTTCCCTTTACTTCCTGTCATCCCTGCACTTTATTTATAACCACGCCTTCCCTTTCCTTCCTGTCATCCCTGCACTTTATTTATAACCACGCCTTCACTTTCCTTCCTGTCAGCCCTGCACTTTATTCATAACCACGCCTTTCCTTTCCTTCCTGTCAGCCTTGCACTTTATTCATAACCACGCCTTCCCTTTCCTTCCTGTCAGCGCTGCACTTTATTCATAACCACGCCTTTCCTTTCCTTCCTGTCAGCCCTGCACTTTATTCATAACCACGCCTTCCCTTTCCTTCCTGTCAGCCCTGCACTTTATTCATAACCACAACTTCCCTTTCCTTCCTGTCAGCCCTGCACTTTATTCATAACCACGCCTTCCCTTTCCTTCCTGTCAGCCCTGCACTTTATTCATAACCACGCCTTCCCTTTCCTTCCTGTCAGTCCTGCACTTTATTCATAACCACGCCTTCCCTTTCCTTCCTGTCAGCCCTGCACTTTATTTATAACCACGCCTTCCCTTTCCTTCCTGTCTGCCCTTCACTTTATTCATAACCACGCCTTCCCTTTCCTTCCTGTCATCCCTGCACTTTATTTATAACCACGCCTTCACTTTCCTTCCTGTCAGCCCTGCACTTTATTCATAACCACGTCTTTCCTTTCCTTCCTGTCATCCCTGCACTTTATTTATAACCACGCCTTTACTTTCCTTCCTGTCAGCCCTGCACTTTATTCATAACCACGCCTTCCCTTTCCTTCCTGTCAGCCTTGCACTTTATTCATAACCACGCCTTCCCTTTCCTTCCTGTCAGCCCTGCACTTTATTCATAACCACGCCTTCCCTTTCCTTCCTGTCAGCCCTGCACTTTATTCATAACCACGCCTTCCCTTTCCTTCAAAATGTAGCTTTTATTATTCATACTGCAGTAAGAATTATGTGGTGGTATAAGACAAGACAAGAACAGAACATATTTTCCTAGAGACTCAAAGCAATAGAGCTGCAGCCACTAGGGCACGCTCTATAGGCAGTAGCAGTGTTAGGGAGTCTTGCCCAAGGTCTCCTTGCTGAATAGGTGCAGGCTTACTGAACAGGAAGAGCTAAGGTTTGAACACTGGTCGCATATGTTATTAGAGGCAGAGCCCTTAACCAGTACACTATCCAGCCACTGCATTATAAGACAAGTGAACAGGAGCATAACTATAAATCAGGCCCCCCCCCTAAGCAAAACTTTGATGGGACACCCCAGTACTCACACCCTTCTCCTTGCCTCCCCCTGGTGACCCGCACAGCCTGCAGGCCCATCCCACAAGGGTCAGAAAACAAGTGTGAGCATCATGATCTTCACACCCATAACAAGTGTAGCCACAAAACACCTGATCTGAGGTTGGACCCCTTTATCGGAGGGAGTGAAGTAATGGATGGGGCCCCCTTATAGCTCTGTGGCCCCCTGCGGTCCCAGGGGCTGCTACCCTGTAGCTACATGTCTACAAGTGAATGATCCAGGCTGGCATGCAATAGCACCACAGTTCCATTTGAAAAGAGGACCTCAAAGAAAAAGGCAACTTGGGGGTCATCCCTTGCGTTTTTTTTAATTATCATTGCAGCAATTACTGAATCTTATTCATTAATTTTTGTTTTTTTTAACCACCGCATTCCTGACATCCCTTAAAGCCTAGGTTCTCAACGTGTGGTACGCGTACCCCAGGGGGTACTTCTGATGGTTCCAGGGGGTACTCAGGCTTAATATACTTAACCAAGAATAACAAATTTAGAGTTTTTTAGAAAATGCTAAATCTTATTTAAACACCAAATTAGTATTTTAGCTAATTAAAAGCAATAGTAAATGCTTGGAAATGGTTTACAACCAATTATCATGTACTATAATTAAATATATATTTGTCAAGGGGTACCTGTGATAATGTTTACTATGCTAGGGGGCAGGGCCGGGCCGAGGCATAGGCTGGAGAGGCTCCAGCCTCAGGGCGCAGTGTAGGAGGGGGCACAGAATTCATTCAGCTGTCATTCCTAATTGTGTATGAAGCAGAAAGAAATAAGAAAAGGGGATACATGGCAGTGACTGCAAGCCATATAACTAGATATTAAGGTGTTGGGGAGGTTGTGGGCCCTGTGGCCCTCTTAGTCTAATAGCAATCAGTGTGTGATGGCTGGGGTGGCAGGGATGGAGGGGCGCACTTTGGTGTCTCAGCCTTGGGTGCTGGAGGACCTTGTCCCGGCTCTGCTAGGGGGTACTTGGGGAGTACAGGGTTTTAAAAGGGGTACATACCAATAAAATGTTGAGAAACACTGCCTTAAAGGATGTTTGCGAGGTGTAAAAAAAACAAGATCTACTTACCCGGGGCTTCCTTCAGCCCCTGGAAGCCTACCTGTCCCTCGCCGCAGCTCCGGTGTCCCGGGATTCCCTCCATTGCAGATCTTCTGTGTCTGTGTGCGAGCCCTCAGCCGCACCGCTCACATGGCCTAAAGTGTACTGCGCATGTGCAGAATCCTCCAGGGCACGTGAGGGCGATCGCAAGCAGTGCGGCCGAGTGCAGGTGCAAAAATGTTGACCAGGTGTGGTCTGGGGCTGGAGGAAGCCCCAGGTAAGCAGATCTTGTTTTTTTGTTTTTTTTTTACACCTCGCACCTGTCCTTTAAGATCCCTGACAGTTTTGGCATTTCAGCTGTTGTTATTAATACTGAAATAGCTTTTTATCTCTTATGCCATCAAATTGATACATGTATTGTTTTTTTTTTGTTTTGTAATTATTTGGGGGAGGTGGGGCACAATTTAGGCTGTCTTTGTGTAATATTTTTTTTCCAAGAATTGTTTAATTTGATATGCACTGTACATGGGAAAATAGGTGTAAATGCAAAAATTACACATTCTTATTAATGTCTCACCCTTCCTAATGTTCACAAGTGCCACACATTATTTGGCGTGTCCCAGTTGAAATATTACCACGTATGTCATATTTCATCACTAGTCGGGCATGTAGCTTACCATTATAGCCAGCTTGTGATTGCATGCGATTGCTAGGGTAGGTCCAGTGCTGTACAGAGGATGTATTCAAGACAGGTTTGCTTTACCTATTATATTGTTTAATATGAAATTAGTATTTAAAGGACAACTTTCCTTTTAAGCAATAGCAGTTGCCTGGCTGTCCTGCTGATTCTCTGCCTCTCTAATACTTATAGCCATAGCCCCTAAACAAGCATCCAGCAGATGAGGCGTTTCTGATTTTATTGTCATATCAGACAAGATTAGCTGCATGCTTGTTTCTGGTGTTATTCACAGACTCCTGCAGCCAGATAGACCAGCAGGGCAGCCAGGCAACTGGTAGTGTTTAAAATAAAATAAATATCATAGCCTCCATATCCCTCTCACTTCAGTTGTCCTTTAAGAAAAAAAAAATATATATATATATTTAAAAATCAATACATCTTGTGATTGGAGATGATCAATAAATTGCAAATTTTTCTAGGCTGGTGCAATTTTTATGTATAGGCCAATCCGAATTGGCAATGTGGCTGCTCCAGTTCCAAGCTCCTTATTTTTCTGTGAAACTCTTTTTCAGGGTGCTCCAGACACTAGACTATGATGTGAAGAGTCCACAAAGATGCTTGAGAGAGGATTCCCTGCTTCTGTGGCCTAAATACACTAGCAAGGCTTCAAAGAACGCTGAACATATCTGTATATAATATACTGGTCATTTGTGGTTCAATATTTTGCTGTTATGGAACTACTTCTGTTGATGGCATCCTACTAATCTGGACAGCATCGTTAAAAGAACTAATAGGAATCCACCTAGAGTACAACCTTGACACCCATCCAACCTTCGATTTCTTCATATGATTTCCTGGACATCACAGGTTGCATACAAACCATATTAATACAAACCTATGCCACAAACAGAGAGGTCACCTTGCTTACCTCAGGTGGAACGTTTCTTAACTCAAGCACTGAAGCGTTTTATTGTTTACAGCTAAGCTTTGAGCTATAATGGTGCATGTTCAGGTCAGGAGGAGCAAATCCGCCATCACTGTGGGGCATTGTCCCAAGTCAGCGAAGTCACACAAAAAGATTTGATGACAAGTTCCATTGGGTGACTGACATGTCCACAGGAAAACTCCTAAAACACAAAACCAGAAGGCCAAAAATGACTTGTCCCAAAAGTGGTCCTGCAGTCTATGTTATGTAAGGAGTGGACAGTACATTGGGACCTGCACCCTAAGTTATGTAAGGACAGTACATTGAAGGTCGTACCATATTCTTTCTTACTGAAATCTAATACCCACTTTGAAAAGATCAATATGCTAAGAAGCAAAAATGTAAAATCCAGAAATGCTGTCGCATTCAAAACTGAATTTCTCATTAAGTCCATATATGATTTTTGATCGGCACAAGATGCCTGAGCAGACAGTTGAGGGTATGCAGGTGCCAGGATTCTGTTTGCTCTTTCACCTTATATATAATTTGGTTGGCAGATAAATCATTATGAGGAGTGCCTCTTGCTTCCTACTGTTCTGCCTTGACTGATATCTTTGGCAAAGCTATGGGCAGAGGCGTAGCGAGGAAAAAGACAGTTTTTGCTACCCGCTCTGGACAAAATGGGCGTGGCCACACTCGCAGGGCGAGTGGATAGAGCGAAGCTATCTGACATCACTCAGCCAAATTAATTCATCTGGCGGATTGCTGGCCAGGCAGCCAGCTGTACACCCGCCAGATTATTGGGAGAGGCAGTCGTTAATCTAGCGTATGTATGGGCATTTATGATCCTAATCCTAACATTTGTATAGCAATTTTCTCCTGCTGGACTTCAAGCACTCAAGAGCTGCAGCCACTAAGGGTCAAGAGGCCACCCTGCAGTGTTAGGAAGTCTTGCCCAAGGACTTCTTACTGAATAGGTACTGACCCTAGCCAGGATTCGAAACCCTGGTCTCCCATGTCAAGGTCAGAGCCCTTAACCAGGAACCAAGGAGGTGATAAGATTGTAACTCTTTTGTTCCTTGATTGCTAAAACCAGCATATGTGTACTTTACATTATGTACTGTATATAAATACTGTCTGCTAAAATATGCACTTTTCACTTTGGTTAAGAAATATGGTTTGACATGTATCAGTACTCAAAGTATTCTGTAGTTTAACTTATTAAAACTTGTTTCCAAAACTGACTGAAGGCTTGTATGTCAATTATTTTGCAAGCATGGAATTTGTACTATCTGTGAAGTAGAGACGGGAGTAGTACTGGATTTATACTTCCCCCTCTCAAACTGGTTGTTTTCCCCCTGTCCCCATTCCATGTACCAACCACATCCATCACTTGTGTGAAAATTCCCCATTCCACAGCAGCAACACATTAACAGCAGAAGCAGGGGCGTAGCAATAGGGGGTGCAGAGGTAGCGACCGCATCGGGGCCCTTGGGCTAGAGGGCCCCCGAGGGACCCTCCCTCAGTTGCAGTTTTAGCTTTCTATTGGTCCTGTGCTCATAATAAACACTTCTATAGATACTTTGAATAGTGGTAATCATTAACATACTGTTCCCCATCCCTTCTTGCACCTCTGACACTGTAGTTGCCATTGGCAGGTTTTGTCCCGCCGTATCAATTGTTATGTATAGAGTGCTTGGGGGGGCCCCATTGTAAAACTTGCATCGGGGTCCGTAGCTCCTTAGCTACGCCACTGAGCAGAAGCCAGGTCCAAATGATGGACATAACAGGAAAGTATGTGAACTTAGGATACAAAGGGCTTAATGCATTAACTGCCATTGTCATGTGCAGGCAGCGCACAGCAATGTTACCAGTACTAACGCCTTCACAGTACTATATGATGTGCAGTTAGAGCGACCCGCGAAACATGGATAATGCGAGTGTTGGTAACATGCATTATGATAATTGCTTAAAGACACCCTGTATAAAAAAAAAACATCCCCTGGGGGGTACTTACCTCGGAAAGGGGGAATCCTCAGGGTCCCAATGAGGCTTCCCCCTCCGCTGTAGCTGTAGGCAATCCAGCGCTGGCTCCCCCGAAGCATCTCGCAATCCTCGCTCGACAATCCTGACAAGGCTTGATATATTTACCTTGCCTGGCTCCAGCAGGGGCGCTGTTGTGGCTCTCAGCACGAAAATAGATGGAAATAGCCGATCTCTGTAGGGTCTGCTCTACTACTACTCAGGCACAGGAAACTTGCGCCTGCTCAGTAGAGCGGCCCGACAGCGATCGGCTATTTCCGCCTATCTCCGAGCAGAGAGCCGATACATTAAGCTATAAGACAATCATTCCAATAGAAGGCAGATATTACTAATGACATGCTGATAATACCAATTATGGGCAGATATCGCTGACCTACAGCTATTACAGTCTAATCTCGATATAGTAAACTCTGTTATAGTAAACATTTGGGTATAGTAAAGTGTAGAGTCCAAGCCCCATATGTCTATTGTAGTCAGGGGCCAATTCATGGGGAAGTCAATTACTGACCATTCTTACCACCTCCCTGTAGTATGAGAGTCAACAGATGTTGATCCCTTGGCCATTAGTCCCGAGTCTCTACAGCCACATCACTAGCCTGCAGGCTAGCCATGTGTCCGTTGATATGGAAGGAGGTGGAGAGACGAATAGCGGCGCATGATGGAGCAACTTCCCTTGGGTGGAATGAGTGGGGAAACACAATGCTGCCAGAGTAGCATCAAGGTTATCAGAGGCGCCAAAAGTATAAAATCAGATAACATCTTTAAAACATGGAAGTGGTGGCGTGGGCCCTTTTCCACTCCAAAGGACACAGTAAAGGTACATGTTAGGTTATAACACAACACTTTTTATTGATACACTCCACAAAGTATTCATTGCGCAACGCATTTCACGAGCGTGACCCCGCTTTATCAGGCAGTGAGAAAGGGAGCATATAGCAGATGTCGTCCTAGTCTAAGAAGAGCGCCTCTGACACTGATAACCTTGATGCTACGCTGTTCCAACCTGGGTGGAAGGGCTGAAATCCTCGTATTTCTTCCAAACCACAGAGAGCGACTTCTTAATCCTGAGTGGGGACAGGCTTGTTCTCCCCACCTGCCTTCACAGTGGTTGCCTAAGTGGTAACCCTGGTTTGTGAGTATCCCTTTACTTACTCCTCATTTCTTCAACTTAAAGAGACTCCGTAACAAAAATTGCATCCTGTTTTTTATCATCCTACAAGTTCCAATAGCTATTCTAATGTGTTCTGGCTTACTGCAGCACGTTCTACTATCACCATCTCTGTAATAAATCAACTTATCTCTCTCTTGTCAGACTTGTCGGCCTGTGTCTGGAAGGCTGCCAAGTTTTTCAGTGTTGTGGTTCTGTGATGCATCTCCCCCCTCCAGGCCCCTCTCTGCACACTGCCTGTGTATTATTTAGATTAGGGCAGCTTCTCTCTTCTCTCTTATCTTTTACAAGCTGGATAAATCCTCCTCTGAGCTGGCTGGGCTTTCACATACTGAGGAATTACATACAGGCAGAGCTGTCTGCACTCTGCAGGAAGAAACAGCCTGACACTTCAGTGGAAGATAGCTGCAGGGGGAAAGAACACACAAATGATCTCTTGAGATTCAAAAGGAAGGGTGTATACAGCCTGCTTGTGTATGGATGTATTTTCTATGTATGGACATACTGTACATCAACCTACTTCCTGTTTTGGTGGCCATTTTGTTTGTTTATAAACAAACTTTTTTAAACTGTTTTAACCACTTTTAATGTGGCGAGGAGCGGCGAAATTGTGACAGAGGGTAATAGGAGATGTCCCCTAACGCACTGGTATGTTTACTTTTGTGCGATTTTAACAATACAGATTCTCTTTAAACCAAACATACTGCACCATATCCGGCTCTCGGTGTTCTTCTTCTTCTTTTTCTACCAATGCTGCCAGAGGTTCACTCGGGGGATTGTTAAAGGTCCGAAATGCTGCATCTTTAGATGTTGGGCTGCATTATACACATGCTGGATGCACCTTAGAATACTGGCCGAGGCAACCTTTACCAGCAGCTACAGCTGAGTTTAATCTGGCATGTGTATGTAGCTTCAGTGTAGCTTCGTGATGAGAGCTAGCCAGCCACAGCTCTGAAAACCAACAGAACAGTAAAAGCAGATTCCAGGCCATTTGAGGGTGCCAGTTTATGTCCGTGCATGGCCTGGAAGAGCAGCAGCTTTTCTTCCCTCAGCAAACCCCTTCAAGCTTGACAGACACCAGGACTGGACGGGCAGCATTGTGTATGCTGCACTAAACATATTATTTTTAGGCTTTTGAGGGACATGCTGCCTAAACGTATTTTGAAGGCACGGTGGCTAATTTTGTTACTTAGTGAACATGCTGACTAGCTAACTTATGCGGGGGACATGCTGCCTAATTATGTTGTTTAGGGCACACGGGGGCTATTTGAAGTGGTTTGTTTTAACACCTCATTCTTAACTCCCTTGCCCCACTGTAACAAATGCTGCACCCTCACCTCCCCTGCAGTTGTCCAGCAGTCAATCTACTCTGCAACTAATATTAAATAGGCAGCTAAACTTCAGAACTAGTTGGAGAAATTATAATACCAAATCCAACACTTGGACTAATTCAAGGTCTTGAAAAAATGTCCAAGCCACCCAACAATCCCTATTTCCAATATATTTTATACTGCAAGATACAGCATTACTTTATTATGGAAAACAGAGAGTATCCCTTCAATCTCCCAAGTTAAAAATTTAATAGAACAATATCTAACCTTAAAAATTAATCCATGCCATGCACTGATGAGGATCAAACAATCTGAAACAGTCTGTATGCATGTTGGATTATTATGGCTCTGTACAAATTAACAAGCTGACACATCATTGCATTCCAGCGGTTCTGGAGGTGTGTTTAGCTTCTAAGGGTACAATGGTTAATTTGCATATATTCAGCAGTGATGCCCTGGGAGACATCTCAAGCTCACTCCAACCTGAATTATCGCAAATTCTTTCTGTTTTTGGAAAGCAAACTTTTGTTTTTCTTAACCTTAAAAAGAATTGATCCAGAAAGAAAACTTGATGACTGGTCGATCTCATGGGATGAACTACATAGATATTGATAGCTAAAAAGTTTATTAAGACCTATAGGGTTTCCAAGAAGGAGTGTGTGGACCGTATTGGGCAATCCTAAGGTATTGGTTTGGAAGTGATTGATAAGAATATAGAGGTATAAAGACATTTAAGTCCAACTTGAAATTCAGCATTGAATTTCTCGTTTTCTGGTTGCACGTTTCTTGTTATTTGGATCCTATGCTATTGGTTATTATAGTCAGTTAACTTGATAAAGATTTATCTAACAAGCTATGCAATATATGTTATAAAAACATCAGTTTCATCTGAAGGGAAATTTTAAGGTTACAAATTACCTTACCTTACAAATAAGACGCATGAGAAACTTGTAATTTGTTGAATCATAATATTGTTGAAAATGTTTTGACTTTGGCCTTAAAGTGTACCTGAGATCAGAAGAAATAAACAAAATATACATACCTGGGGCTCCCTCCAGCCCCCTTCAGGCTCATCGGTCCCTCACCGCTGTCCTCCACTAGAGTGGGGCTGAACCTCCGATTTTAGGTTCGCGAACTTCCGCGTAAGGTTCGGTTCGCGTAAAAGTTTGCGAACCGCAATAGACTTCAATGGGGATGCGAACTTTGAAAAAGAAAAAAAATTATGCTGGCCACAAAAGTGATGGAAAAGATGTTTCAAGGGGTCTAACACCTGGAGGGGGGCAAGGCGGATTGGGATAGATGCCAAAAGTCCCCGGGAAAAATCTGGATTTGACGCAAAGCAGCGTTTTAAGGGCAGAAATCACATTGAATGCTAAATGACAGGCCTAAAGTGCTTTAAAACATCTTGCATGTGTATACATCAATCAGGTAGTGTAATTAAGGTACTGCTTCACACTGACACACCAAACTCACCGTGTAACGCACCGCAAACAGCTGTTTGTGTAGTGACGGCCGTGCTGGACTGGTGCGCACCATGGCGAGAACAGGTATGCAGTGGCGAGTTCACTGAACAGAACAGGTATGCAGTGACGGGTTCACTGAACAGAACAGGTATACAGTGGCGGGTTCACAGAACAGGTATGCAGTGGCAGGTTCACTGAACAGGTATACAGTGGCGGGTTCACTGAACACAACAGGTATGCAGTGGCGGGTTCACTGAACAGGAATACAGTGGCGGGTTCACTGAACAGAACAGGTATGCAGTGGCGGGTTCACTGAACAGTACAGGTATGCAGTGGCAGGTTCACTGAACAGATATGCAGTGGTGGGTTCACAGAACAGGTATGCAGTGGCAGGTTCACTGAACAGGTATGCAGTGGTGGGTTCACTGAACAGGTATGCAGTGGTGGGTTCACTGAACAGGTATGCAGTGGTGGGTTCACAGTACAGGTATGCAGTGGTGGGTTCACAGAACAGGTATGCAGTGGCAGGTTCACTGAACAGGTATGCAGTGGTGGGTTCACTGAACAGGTATGCAGTGGTGGGTTCACAGTACAGGTATGCAGTGGTGGGTTCACAGAACAGGTATGCAGTGGCAGGTTCACTGAACAGGTATGCAGTGGTGGGTTCACTGAACAGAACAGGTATGCAGTGGCGGGTTCACTGAACAGGAATACAGTGGCGGGTTCACTGAACAGAACAGGTATGCAGTGGCGGGTTCACTGAACAGTACAGGTATGCAGTGGCAGGTTCACTGAACAGGTATGCAGTGGTGGGTTCACTGAACAGGTATGCAGTGGTGGGTTCACTGAACAGGTATGCAGTGGTGGGTTCACAGAACAGGTATGCAGTGGCGGGTTCACTGAACAGGTATGCAGTGGTGGGTTCACTGAACAGAACAGGTATACAGTGGCAGGTTCACTGAACAGGTATACAGTGGCGGGTTCACTGAACACAACAGGTATGCAGTGGTGGGTTCACAGAACAGGTATGCAGTGGCAGGTTCACTGAACAGGTATGCAGTGGTGGGTTCACTGAACAGGTATGCAGTGGTGGGTTCACTGAACAGGTATGCAGTGGTGGGTTCACAGTACAGGTATGCAGTGGTGGGTTCACAGAACAGGTATGCAGTGGTGGGTTCACAGAACAGGTATGCAGTGGTGGGTTCACTGAACAGGTATGCAGTGGTGGGTTCACAGTACAGATATGCAGTGGTGGGTTCACAGAACAGGTATGCAGCCAGGAACAAGCTAAGCCTAACTAATCTTTCCCTATGAGAGACAGTCTGCAGCAGCTCGCCCTACTCTCACTAACGCAGGCACACGAGTGAGCGTAATGGCCGCCGCTGCCTGCCTTTTATTAGGGGGGGAGTGGCTCCAGGGGCTAGTGTAGCCTAATTGGCTACACTGGGCCTGCTGACTGTGATGTAGAGGGTCAAAGTTGACCCTCATGGTGCATTATGGGGCGAACCGAACTTCCGCAAAAGTTCGCCTGCGGGACGCGAACGCGAACCACTGAAGTTCACATGGAACTGTTCGCAGGCGAACCGTTCGGCCCAACTCTATCCTCCGCTGCCTGCATCATCCGCCATTAGCTCCTGTAATTCGGCCAGTAAGGGGGAACTGTTTGGCCGTGCGCTCCCCCATCCCGCTCCCATCCCTGTGAGCGTTCTGAGCATGCGTCGACTGGCCAAATTACAGGGGATAATTGCAAATGATGCAGGCAACAGAGGAGGGTGGTGAGGGACTGATGAGCCTGGAAGGGGCTGGATGAAGCCCCAGGTATGTATATTTATTTTATTTCTTCTGATCTCAGGTACACTTTAAGACCAGTATGTACCGTACATGTCAAAATATTCAAAATAGATGTAAGATAAAATATATGTTAATACTTCTATTGTTTTCAATAAAAAAAAGAAGGTTAAAAAAAAAAAAATCAGCTAAACTGAGGTAAACAATCCGCCCACACAACTCCAGGGACACTGGAAAGCCATGACACACTTAAAGCAGTTCAGGACTGCATGTAGTCAAAACTACACCACACTTGTGGCTGCCTAAGCCTGATGCAGCATGGTTTTGATGCCTCCTGATCCTGAGCATGAGAAGCAATAGTGCTTCCCCACTGGCACAGCACTCAGCTGAGCTCTGTAACTCCCTCAGGAGCCATTTTCATTGGCTCCTGACCTCCTGATCACTATGAGCCAATCACAGTGCTCAGAAAGTGTATCCTATATAATAATAGGCAACTGTCCCTGCATACAGCAGGGACAGTTGTCTCTGTGTAGCTGGGTCTGTGCTTTTTGCTACTGCGCATGTGCGTAGCACGGACCCAGCCTTACACAGGCAGGAGGACAGGGACAGGCCAGGGAGCCAGGTGGGCGTGTGAGCGGGCAGCCAGGTGTGCGGCGGGTGCGCGCGCGGCGGACGTGCTAGACGGGCGGGTGCGTGCATGCGTGTGGCAGGCGCGCGGAGACAGACCTAGCCGTTTTTAAACAAGCTAAGGTCACTAGTAAAGAAATAAAAGTCTCTGGTCCCTTTGCTGTCTGGAAGTAGTTAAGAGGAACTTAAAGGGGTTCTTTCGTGAAAAAAGTAGGCAGTTAAAAAATGTGACAGATTTTTGGTTTTGGGCCAGTCCATCTTTTTAAAGGGGATTCTCGGGGCTTTCTTTGTTTTCAACAGCATTTCCTGAACAACAGTTGCAAAATCTAACTGACATAATAGTGTGCAAGTGATTAGGGAGGCCGGCTGGTATCTTGCGATTTTGGCAGTTAAACTGCTGTTCAGGAAATGCTGTTGAAAACAAAGAAAGCCCTGAGAATCCCCCTTAAAAAGATGGACTGGCCTAAAACCTGTCATCTGTCACATTTTTTAACTGCCTACTTTTTTCGTGAAAGAACCCCTTTAAAGATGTTCCCTGCCTCATGACATGCCTCTACCCACCCCCCCACCCCCATCCCCACGCTGCTCTCTGCCCCCCGACCGCCGTGCAATAACCCCCCCCCCCCCCCCCCAAATTAGCAACAATGATTGTCGCTATTCTGGAGGATAATGGGAGGAGAAGGATTCCCTGCTTAAATCGTCCTTTAGGGGGAGTTCTTGCAGGCTTTCCACAGCTGGCATTGGGCAGCTGTTTCTCCCTGGCCGCGCCCCTGATGCTCCCCAGTGTAATGATTGCTTGTTACTTACCTCGCCTCGCTGCCCGCGCTGACTCCTGCAATGGCGGTGGAGTTTATAAATGGCTTGTTACACTCCAGCCACTGGGTCCCATGCAGCTCCTCTTCGTCTCCGTCCTGTAATGACGCCAGCCCGACTTCCTCCTTGGAAATGGCGTCCCTCTCTGTTGCTAGTTGCGCGCGTGTGCTAGCTCCCTTTTTGTGCAGTGGCCGGAGGCGGTACTGCATCTGTCACTAATTGAGAGGCTGGCTATATAAGTCCAGCACTCTCACTGTTTGGATGCTGTTGCATCTCTGGCCACAGCCAAGGTGTTCTGTCACCGTTCCCCCTTCCCTTTCCTGGATCTCCTCCTGGTTGGCTTTCCCTCGACCAGGATCTCCCTTCCAGGACACCCCTTTGGCTTATCCCTGTTGCTACACTTGCTTGCCTGATTTAGCCTGCCTGCTAACTTGCCTACAGCCTAACCAAGATCCCTGCACTCCTTGTCTGACTCCTGTCTTGCCATCTATCCATCCCTGGGTTTCCCTCAGCCTGCCAGTTCCCTCCAGGAGCTCACCAGTCATCTGCAGCTTCCCTGGGGATTGCCTCAGCCTGTGAGTCCCCTTCGGGAGCTCTCCAATCACCTGCAGCTTCCCTGGGGATTGCCTCAGCCTGTGAGTCCTCTTCGGGAGCTCTCCAATCACCTGCAGCTTCCCTGGGGATTGCCTCAGCCTGTGAGTCCCCTTCGGGAGCTCTCCAATCACCTGCAGCTTCCTTGGGGATTCCCCTGCCTGCCAGTTCCCACCGGGAGCTCTCCAGTCACCTGCAGATTCCTTGGTGTCCCTCAGCCTGCCAGTTCCCTCTGGAACTCTCCCAGTCACCTGCAGCTTCCTTGGGGATTCCCCCTTCCTGCCAGTTCCCTCCAGGAACTCTCCAGCCATCTACAGCACCCCAGGGTTTCTTCCAGTCTCTCTGTTCCCTCCTGGGTTCCTAGCTTGTCAGCTCCCTTCCCAGGGATTACCTCTGTCAGTATCTCCGGGACTTATATACCGTCAGGTACCCTCTATTCTTTCTGTAGGAGAGAAAAGCTGCAGGAGTCTGATTCAACTGGCAAAGCCAGAAGCGCAGGTTGCTGATTCTTATTTGATCAGCCACATAATCCGGTCAGCGTAAACTGTTACTGGTTGATGTTTGAAAGCTGTGGAACGAATGGAAACATCGTCAAGTGTATTGAAGGACGTTTTAAGAGACTCTTTTTTTAGTTTATATTTAATAGTGTGTGGATTCCTCAAGGAGGTTTATTGTGGATAATATGCAACAGGAACTTTAGATGGTATAATATTTTTGTTGAGCGCCCTGCATTATATTCAAGCAATTTAAAGTGGTACACACACTTAATTAGCAGGAGCAATCCAATGTTCACAGATCATTTTTAGCAGGTTGATAGGGGATAATATTGAGGAGCGCACTTCTGGGTCCCCCTTTTTCAGTCTTCTTAGCTAGTTTTTTTTAATGTGCCCACCTCGGTCTCTCTTTAACTGAGGATTGTACTTAATCCAAATCAGTAGCTGAAACCCCCTTTCCCATGAGAAAACTTTACCTTTTCTCGAATAGCTCATCAGGGGGCTCTGTATGGCTGATATTGTGGTGACCCCCCCCCCCCCCCTCTCCCAGTGTGATGTCATGACCTTGGTCTTAGTTTGCTGTCTGTGAACCTCGTTGCATTGTGGGAAATAACTGATTTTTCCAACTGCCAAGCAAGCAATATCTCCCTCTGTGCATAGAACTCTTAGTACCGTACATTCCATACAGATCACTTGGCAAAACTAAGGATGTCACCATCAGTGATACATTTCAGAAAGCAAATCAGGGAGAAGAAAGATTTTACAATGGGCAAACACTGACTAGGTAATCTAGAAATCAATTTAGTTAAAAAAAAAGTAATCAATGGCCTCGATTCATAAAAGTTCTGTCGGTAAGGTAACGTCGAGCGGGGAAACACCGCTGTCGGTATTTCAGCCTTCAGGGTGGTAATTCATAAAAATGTTGCTAGTTGTGACAGGCGTGCGGAGATATTCCGCTGTAGGCAGGCGTTAGGCTGTCGGGAGACATGCGGCAACAGAGCAGGCGGAGTCCCTCCGTGCGGTGTTCTCTCTGCAGCTGCTTGGGAGGTCTGTCCCATTCACTGCAATGTATTCCACATGCTTCTCGCCACATCAGAGGTAGCAGTAATACCCGTCCGCATACCGCTACCTCTAATCTTTATGAATTGACTACTCAGGGACGTATCTCTTAAGAGGCACCCGTGGGCCGGTGCCATGGGCGGCCCCTCGGGGGGGGGGGGGGGCGCCCACCTGTTAGCTACGTATTTTTTTTATTAATATTTTTTTTTCTTTTAAAAATTGTATTAAGGCAAAAAAAAAGTTGCCTGCCGAGGGAGGATGGGGGGGGGGGGGGGAGGGTGTCTGCGGCAGAGCGCACAACCACATGGAGGGGTACTCGCCCCCCGCCTACTTCTACATTGGGATAGCCCAGCACGTCATCCCCTAGCTGCATTCGACTCTTCATTGCGGCTCTTTAGTGTGCCGGACTTCCCAATCCAGCTAGAGACGAGTCTCTGCCAGAGAGTCTCTAGCAGGCTGCTCCTTTGACTCATGAGTCGACTCAAGAGTCAAAGATTGCTGGCCTAGAATCTAGGGCAGCAATCTTTGATTCATGAGTCGACTCATGGGAGCAGCCAGAGCGAGCAGCCTGCTAGAGACTCTGAATAGCGTGGGGAACGGCTCTCCTCTCTGAAGGCGGTGGGGGCAGCCTGGGCGCTAGAGATAGGAAGTTCGGATCTTTTCAATGATCCGGATGATTCGAATCGGATCGTTGAAGAGATCCGGATCTTTGATCCGAATCTCGGATCATTTTACTAGCGGAAGCATTCGGGGGTGAAATGAACAGCAGGACAGGTCTGTGTACAGGAGAAGGGGAGGGAGTGGACACACAGAGAAGGGTAGAAGATGGACAGAGGACAGGGAGTGGACAGAGATGGGAGGAGGGACGAGCAGAGAGCAGAAATGTTTGCACGTAATACCCACATGCTGCAATCATATGCATTACATATATTTCACCTATATGCTCATCTGTATACTTTGAAAGAAAAGGTCGCACAATGAAAGAAAGCATTCCCAGACGCATTCCCAGAAGTGAAGTGCAGCTGTTTAGTGCAGAGTGCAGGAGGATTATATTGCCTTTCAATCACACTGTCTGCAAAGTTACTGAGCTGTGCTGAGCCAAAAGCTTCCCATGTGTTCACTGTGCAGCACTACGGAACAGACAGCCTGTAATGAGCAGCACATTGCAGCCAGTATGTGTGCTCTACACATATCTGGCAGTGGCACCCATATCCCCTCTCTCTCTAGAGTTGGGCCGAACGGTTCGCCTGCGAACGGTTCCATGCGAACTTCCGTGGTTCGCGTTCGCGTCCCGCAGGCGAACCTTTGCGGAAGTTCGGTTCGCCCCATAATGCACATGGAGGGTCAACTTTGACCCTCTACATCACAGTCAGCAGGCCCAGTGTAGCCAATTAGGCTACACTAGCCCCTGGAGCCCCACCCCCCCTTATATAAGGCAGGCAGCGGCGGCCATTACGGTCACTCGTGTGCTGCCTGCGTTAGTGAGAGTAGGGCGAGCTGCTGCAGACTGTCTCTCAGGGAAAGATTAGTTAGGCTTAACTTGTTCCTGTCTGGCTGCATACCTGTTCTGTGAACCCACCACTGCATACCTGTGCTGTGAACCCACCACTGCATACCTGTGCTGTGAACCCACCACTGCATAGCTGTTCAGTGAACCTGCCACTGCATACCTGTTCTGTTCAGTGGACCCGCCACTGTATACCTGTTCATTGAACCCACCACTGCATACCTGTGCTGTGAACCCACCACTGCATACCTGTTCTGTGAACCCGCCACTGCAAACCTGTTCAGTGAACCCGCCACTGCATACCTGTTCTGTTCAGTGGACCCGCCACTGTATACCTGTTCAGTGAACCCGCCACTGCATACCTGTTGTGTTCAGTGAACCTGCCACTGCATACCTGTTCTGTGAACCCGCCACTGTATACCTGTTCTGTTTAGTGAACCCGCCACTGTATACCTGTTCTGTTTAGTGAACCCGCCACTGCATACCTGTTCTGTTCAGTGGACCCGCCACTGTATACCTGTTCAGTGAACCCGCCACTGCATACCTGTTGTGTTCAGTGAACCTGCCACTGCATACCTGTTCTGTGAACCCGCCACGGTATACCTGTTCTGTTTAGTGAACCCGTCACTGTATACCTGTTCTGTTTAGTGAACCCGCCACTGCATACCTGTTCTGTTCAGTGGACCCGCCACTGTATACCTGTTCAGTGAACCCGCCACTGCATACCTGTTGTGTTCAGTGAACCTGCCACTGCATACCTGTTCTGTGAACCCGCCACTGTATACCTGTTCTGTTTAGTGAACCCGCCACTGTATACCTGTTCTGTTTAGTGAACCCGCCACTGTATACCTGTTCTGTTTAGTGAACCCGCCACTGCATACCTGTTCTGTTCAGTGGACCCGCCACTGTATACCTGTTCTGTGAACCCGCCACTGTATACCTGTTCTGTTTAGTGAACCCGCCACTGTATACCTGTTCTGTTTAGTGAACCCGCCACTGCATACCTGTTCTGTTCAGTGGACCCGCCACTGTATACCTGTTCAGTGAACCCGCCACTGCATACCTGTTGTGTTCAGTGAACCTGCCACTGCATACCTGTTCTGTGAACCCGCCACTGTATACCTGTTCTGTTTAGTGAACCCGCCACTGCATACCTGTTCTGTTCAGTGGACCCGCCACTGTATACATGTTCAGTGAACCCGCCACTGCATACCTGTTCTGTTCAGTGGACCCGCCACTGCATACCTGTTCTGTGAACCCACCACTGTATACCTGTTCTGTTCAGTGAACCCACCGCATCAGTGCGCATACCTGTGCAGTTAAGTGAACCCACCTACCTACGTGAGTGCACGCAGTGTGATATACCACTCCGTGCATACCCGATATGGACAAAACAGGTAGAGGAAGAGGTAGTGCCAGAGCCAGAGGAAGGCCACCCGGCAGGTCTGCGCGAGGTCGTGTAAATGTAATTTCGTGTGGACCTTGCCCACAGTACAGTGCTCGGAAGAAGGCACGTCCCATCACCTCCCAAGATTGTCAGGACGTGGTTGAGTATTTAGCGACACAGAACACCTCATCTTGCTCAGCCACCAGCGCTACTACTAGCACCACTTCCGCTGCATTTGACACTTCGCAAGAATTATTTATAGTGTTGAAATCACTGATGCACAGCCATTGTTGTTACAGCCAGATGAATTTTCACCAGCTCATATGTCTGAGTTACGCGGCAACACTATGGATGTAAGTGTCAGGAGGATGAAGGACCTACTGATGGTGCAAGTTTGGATTTGTCTGAGGCAAGCGAAGCTGGGCAGGATGACTACGATGACGACGGTAATAGGGATCCTCTGTATGTTCCCAATAGAGGAGATGAAGAGGGGGACAGTTTAGAGGGGGAGTCAGAGAGTAGTAGGAGGAGAGAAGTTGCTGAAAGAAGCTGGGGCAGCTCTTCGTCAGAAACAGCTGGTGGCAGAGTCCGGCACCATGTATCGCCACCTATGTACAGCCAGCCAACTTGCCCTTCAGCATCAGCTGCTGAGGTCCCCATAGTGCCCACATCCCAGGGTGGCTCAGCGGTGTGGAAATTTTTTAATGTGTGTGCCTCAGATCGGACCAAAGCCATCTGTTCGCTCTGCCAACAAAAATTGAGCCGTGGAAAGGCCAACACTCACGTAGGGACAAGTGCCTTATGAAGGCACCTGGAGAAAAGGCACAAACAGCAATGGGATGGCCACCTGAGCAAAAGCAGCAGCAGCACACAAAAGCAAAGCCACCCTCCTTCTCCTCTTCCTCCTCCATCAGGTGCATTATCTGCTTCTGCCGCTTTCTCCCTTCCACCTTCACAGGCACCCTCCTCCACTCCGCCTCTGCCCTTGAGCGGTTCCTGCTCCTCTGCTTACAGCAGCAGTCAGGTGTCCGTGAAGGAAATGTTTGAGTGGAAGAAGCCAATTTCGGCCAGTCACCCCCTTGCCCGGCGTCTGACAGCTGGCGTGGCGGAACTGTTAGCTCGCCAGCTGTTACCATACCGGCTGGTGGACTCTGAGGCCTTCCGTAAATTTGTGGCCATCGGAACACCGCAGTGGAAAATGCCAGGCCGCACTTATTTTTCGAGAAAGGCCATACCCCAACTGCACCGTGAAGTTGAGAGGCAAGTGGTGTCATCTCTTGCGAAGAGCGTTGGGTCAAGGGTACACCTGACCACGGATGCCTGGTCTGCCAAGCACGGGCAGGGCCGCTACATTACCTACACAGCCAATTGGGTGAACCTGGTGGTGAACGATGGCAAGCAGGGCGCAGCGGACCAAATTGTGACACCTCCACGGCTTGCAGGCAGGCCTCCTGCCACCTCCTCTCCTCCTGCTACATGCTCTTCGCTGTCCTCCTCCTCCTTGGCTGAGTGGCAGTTCTCCTCTCCAGCTACACAGCCCCAGCTCCGCAGGGCCTATGCTGCATGCCAGGTAAGACGGTGTCACGCCATCTTAGACATGTCTTGTCTCAAAGCGGAGAGTCACACTGGAGCAGCTCTCCTGGCTGCTCTTAAGAAACAGGTGGATGAGTGGCTGACCCCGCACCACCTGGAGATAGGCAACGTGGTGTGCGACAACGGCAGCAATCTGCTTGCCGCTTTGCATATGGGGAAGCTGACACACATACCCTGCATGGCACATGTCATGAATCTAGTGGTTCAAAGATTTGTGGCAAAGTACCCTGACTTAGCGAATGTCCTGAAGCAGGCCAGGAAGTTCTGTGGGCATTTGAGGCGGTCTTACACAGCCATGGCACGCTTTGCGGAAATTCAGCGCAAAAACAACATGCCGGTGAGACGCCTCATTTGCGATAGCCCGACTCGCTGGAACTCGACCCTGCTCATGTTCTCCCGCCTGCTAGAACAGAAGAAAGCCGTGACCCACTACCTCTACAACTACAGTAGAATGAAACAGTCTGGGAAGATGGGGATGTTCTGGCCCGACAACTGGACACTGATGGAAAATGCATGCAGGCTCATGCGGCCGTTTGAGGAGGTGACCAACCTGGTGAGCCGCAGTGAGGGCACCATCAGCGACTTAATTCCCTATGCTTACTTCTTGGAGCGTGCTGTGCGTAGAGTGGCGGATGAAGCTGTGAATGAGCGTGACCAGGAACCGTTACGGCAGGAACAGGCATGGGACCAATTTTCATCAGACCCAGCTGTTTCCTCAACACCTGCGGCAGCACAGAGGGGGGAGGAGGAGGAAGAAGAGAAGTCGTGTGCAGAAGACGAGTCAGACTCAGAGGATGATGAGCAAGGTGTTTCTTTGGGGGAGGAGGAGGAGGAGGAGGAGGAGGAGGGGACAGCGGCAGGAAAACAACCTCAGCAGGCATCGCAAGGGGCTTGTGCTGCTCAACCTTCCCGTGGTATTGTTCGCGGCTGGGGGGAGGAGGTTGACTTACCTGACGTCACTGAGGAAGAGCAAGAGGAGATGGAGGGTACTGGATCCGACTTTGTGCAGATGTCGTCTTTTATGCTGTCCTGCCTGTTGAGGGACCCCCGTATAAAAAACCTCAAGGGGAATGAGCTGTACTGGGTGGCCACACTACTAGACCCTCGGTACAGGCACAAAGTGGCGGACCTGTTACCAACTCACCGGAAGGTGGAAAGGATGCAGCACATGCAGAACCAGCTGTCAACTATGCTTTACAATGCCTTTAAGGGTGATGTGACGGCACAACGCCAGCAAGGTACCACTGCCACTAATCCTCCTCCCGTGTCCACGCAGTCAAAGACAGGACGCTCCAGCGATCTCATGGTGATGTCGGACATGCGGACGTTCTTTAGTCCAACGCCTCGCCGTAGCCCTTCCGGATCCACCCTCCACCAACGCCTGGAACGGCAGGTAGCCGACTACCTGGCCTTAAGTGTGGATGTAGATACTGCTGTGAACAGCGATGAGGAACCCTTGAACTACTGGGTGCGCAGGCTTGACCTGTGGCCAGAGCTGTCCCAATTTGCCATCCAACTTCTCTCCTGCCCTGCCGCAAGCGTCCTGTCAGAAAGGACCTTCAGCGCAGCTGGAGGCATTGTCACAGAGAAGAGAAGTCGCCTAAGGCACAAAAGTGTTAAGTACCTCACCTTTATCAAAATGAATGAGGCATGGATCCCGGAGGGCTGCTGCCCGCCCCAAGACTAAGTCAGTCCCCGCACACACAGCATCTCTGCCTGCACGCCGTGTGACTGGCTGCCTGGCCTGCCCCAAGAAGACTAAGTCGCTCCCAGTCCCTCCACACAGCATGTCTGCCTGCAGGCCGCTTGACTACCTTCTCCGCCACCACCAACAGGGTCCGGGACTCCAGGCGGATTGCTGAATTTTTTAGGCCGCTGCTAGCAGCGGCCGCTGTAATAATTTTTCTGGTGCGTGTACATGACTGCCTAATTTTTCTGGCTGCACTGCGGGCAGCTGCAACAACAAAAGAAAAGGCATGTACATGCGCCCATTCCCCTTCGTGATCATTACCTTGCCGTGGTGAAGGGGTTTGCGTATCACAATGAAGCAATGACCGGCGCCTAGATGAGTGTCTCGGGGGGCACACCCACGATAATAAGGTCGTTGCCTCATTGTGGTCAGACCAAATTTGATCAGCTGGACAGTCACTGTTCTGTCATTCAGCTACATCAGCCAGGCGACCATATGGGCTGTAAAGCCACCAAAACCTGCACTCTCGCCATGGTGCGCACCAGTCCAGCACGGCAGTCACTACACAAACAGCTGTTTGCGCTGCGTTACACGGTGAGTTTGGTGTGTCAGTGTGAAGCAGTACCTTAATTACACTACCTGATTGATGTATACACATGCAAGATGTTTGAAAGCACTTTAGGCCTGTCATTTAGCATTCAATGTGATTTCTGCCCTTAAAACGCTGCTTTGCGTCAAATCCAGATTTTTCCCGGGGACTTTTGGCATGTATCCCACTCCGCCATGCCCCCCTCCAGGTGTTAGACCCCTTGAAACATCTTTTCCATCACTTTTGTGGCCAGCATAATTATTTTGTTTTTCAAAGTTCGCATCCCCATTGAAGTCTATTGCGGTTCGCGAACTTTAACGCGAACCGAACCTTCCGCGGAAGTTCGCGAACCAGGTTCGCGAACCTAAAATCGGAGGTTCGGCCCAACTCTATCTCTCTCATCTACCTGTCTCCCTGCAAGGCTGCCTCCCTTCCAACAGAGCGATCCATCTCTGCTCTGCTTCCAAGACCCCGCTGTGAGGGGGCGTGTCGCTCCTGGCCCCGCCCCTTTTGCGATCCGAATCACTCATTTTGATGATTCGGATGATCGACTCATAAAATAGATTCGGATCAAAGATCCGAATCGTTCATGATCTGGACAACACTACTGGGCGCCACGAACGGGAGCAGGTCAGGACCAGAGGGGGGACGACTTATTTTTTGTTCTCCTTGGGCTCCCCCTCTTGTCACCATGCCCCTCCATAGCGCTGTGCAGTGGATGAGAAAGCACGCTGCAGCGGAGCCCAGAGCCAGGGAAAGTGAGTGTGAAGCTGTTTGTAATGCAGCAGCAGCGCCATGGAGGATCAGGGTGACAGGATGGGGACCCCCGATGTGCGTCATAGCAGCCCCCCCCTGGAGATACCTTCCCTCCCACCAACCCACCCCACAGTAGCAGCCCACCCCCTGGAGATACCTTCCCTCCCACCAGGGCCGGGCCGAGGCATAGGCTGGAGAGGCTCCAGCCTCAGGGCGCAGTGTAGGAGGGGGCGCAGAATTCATTCAGCTGTCATTTATAATTGTGTTTGAAGCAGAAAGAAATAAGAAAAGGGGATACATGGCAGTGACTGCAAGCCACATAACTAGAGATTAAGGTGTTGGGGAGGTTGTGGGCACTGTGGCGCCTCTTATTCTAATCGCAATCAGTGTGTGACGGCTGGGGAGGCAGGGATGGAGTGGCGCACTTTGGTGTCTCAGCCTTGGGTGCTGGAGGACCTTGTCCCAGCTCTGCCTCCCACCAACCCACCCCACAGTAGCACCCCCCCCTGGAGATACCCACCCCACAGTAGCAGCCCCCCCCCCCTGGAGATACCCACCCCACAGTAGCAGCCCCCCCCCCTGGAGATACCCACCCCACAGTAGCAGCCCCCCCCCTGGAGATACCCACCCCACAGTAGCAGCCCCCCCTGGAGATACCTTCCCTCCCACCAACCCACCCCACAGTAGCAGCCCCCCCCCCTGGAGATACCTTCCCTCCCAACCACTCCCCACCCCCCACAGTAGCAGCACAGCAGCAGCCCCCCCCCCTGGAAATATTCTCCCAACACCCCACAGCAGCAGCCCCCCCTGGAGATACCTTCCCTCCCAACCACTCCCCATCCCCCACAGTAGCAGCACAGCAGCAGCCCCCCCCCCCCCCTTGGAGATATTCTCCCACCACCCCACAGCAGCAGCCCCCCCCCCCCCCCGAGATACCTTCCCTCCCACCCACCCCACAGTAGCAGCTGCAACCCCCTTGGGGATACCTTCCCTCTCACCCACCCCACAGTAGCAGCTGCAACCCCCTTGCGGATACCTTCCCTCTCACCCAACCCACAGTAGCAGCTGCAACCCCCTTGGGGATACCTTCCCTCTCACCCACCCCACAGTAGCAGCTGCAACCCCCTTGTGGATACCTTCCCTCTCACCCAACCCACAGTAGCAGCTGCAACCCCCTTGCGGATACCTTCCCTCTCACCCACCCCACAGTAGCAGCTGCAACCCCCTTGCGGATACCTTCCCTCTCACCCAACCCACAGTAGCAGCTGCAACCCCCTTGCGGATACCTTCCCTCTCACCCACCCCACAGTAGCAGCAGCAGCCCCCCCTTGGAGATATTCTCCCAACACCCCACAGCAGCAGCCTCCCCCTCTGGAAATACCTTCCCTCTCACCCACCCCACAGTAGCAGCAGCAGCCCCCCCTTGGAGATATTCTCCTATCACCCCACAGCAGCAGCCCCCCCCCCCCCGGAGATACCTTCCTTACCACCCACCCCACAGTAGCAGCAGCAGCCCCCCCTTGGAGATATTCTCCCACCACCCTACAGCAGCAGCCCCCCCTTGGAGATACCCACCCCACAGCAGCCCATTGCAGATACCCACCCACCCCATAGCAGCCCATTGCAGATACCCACCCCACAGCAGCCCCTTGGAGTTTCTCTGACCCCAGTACTAGAAGAAGGAAGCAGTGTGGGATGGAGAGAGCAAGACTGCTGCTCCCGGGGACCTGTCCTGAGGCTGGCGATTATTTTATGGTGATATGATGCCCACATTGCGATTATTTTATGGTGATATGATGCCCACATTGCGATTATTTTATGGTGAAATTCTGCCCACATTGCGATTATTTTATGGTGAAATGATGCCCACATTGCGATTATTTGATGGTGAAATTCTGGCCACATTGTGATTATTTTATGGTGATATGATGCCCACATTGCGATTATTTGATGGTGAAATTCTGCCCACATTGCGATTATTTTATGGTGAAATGATGCCCACATTGCGATTATTTGATGGTGAAATTCTGCCCATATTGCGATTATTTGATGGTGAAATGATGCCCACATTGCGATTATTTGATGGTGAAATTCTGCCCACATTGCGATTATTTTATGGTGATATGATGCCCACATTGCGATTATTTTATGTTGAAATTCTGCCCACATTGCGATTATTTTATGGTGAAACGCTGCCCCATTATGATTATTTGGCACCTATGGGGGGGGGGGGGGGGCCATCCAAATTTTCGCAAGGCGGCCCAGTGATTTCTAGTTACGCCCCTGACTACTACCTAAACTGGGGATACCTATAGACCTGGCTACTTATACTGTACTTATACTAATTATTTATATAGCGCCAACATATTACGCAGCGCTGTACAGAGTATTTTGCCTTGTCACTAGCTGTCCCTCAGAGGGCTCACAATCTAATCCCTACCATAGTCATATGTGTAGTGTATGTATCGTAGTCTAGGGCCAATGTGTAGGAGGAAGCCAATTAACTTATCTGTATGTTTTTGGGATGTGGGAGGAAACCGGAGTGTCTGAAGGAAGCCCACACAGACACAGGGAGAACATACAAACTCCTTGCAGATGTTGACCTGGCTAGGATTGAAGCCCAGCGCTGCAAGGCGAGAGCGCTAACCACTACGCCACCGTGCTGCCATACTACTGTACTATATTGTACTGCCATCTTCAGCAGTACTTCACAGAGTACGTAGTCATGTCACTGACTATCCTCTGAGGAGCTTACAATCTAATCCTGCCATAGTCTAATGTCCCACCATATTATTCTGTAGTTATATAGCACTGAAATATTCTGCAGCACATTACAGAGTACATAGTCATGTCACTGTCCTCAGAGGAGCTCACAATCTAATCCCTACCATAGTCATAGTGTAATGTCCTACCATATTATTATTATTATTATTATGTATTTATATAGCAGTGACATCAACTGCAGCACTTTACAGAGTACATAGCCATGTCACTGACTGTCCTCAGAGGAGCTCACACTCTAATCCTACCATAGTCATAGCCTAATGTCCTACCATATTATTATTATGTATTTATATAGCACTGACATCTTCTGCAGCACATTACAGAGCACATAGTCATGTCACTGACTGTCCTCAGAGGAGCTCACAATCTAATCCTACCATAGTCATAGTGTTATGTCCTACCATATTATTATTATGTATTTATATAGCACTGACATCTCCTGCAACACATTACAGAGTACATAGTCATGTCACTGACTGTCCTCAGAGGAGCTCACACTATAATCCTACCATGGTCATAGTGTAATGTCCTACCATATTATTATTATTATTATTATGTATTTATATAGCACTGACATCTCCTGTAGCACATTACAAAATACAGAGTCATGTCACTGACTGTCCTCAGAGGAGCTCACACTCTAATCCTGTCATAGTCTAATGTCCTATCATATTATTATTATGTATTTATATAGCACTGACATCTTCTGCAGCACATTACAGAGTACTTAGTCATGTCACTGACTGTCCTCAGAGGAGCTCACACTCTAATCCTACCATAGTTATAGTCTAATGTCCTACCATATTATTATTATGTATTTATATAGCACTGACATCTTCTGCAGCACATTACAGTGTACATAGTCATGTCACTGACTGTCCTCAGAGGAGCTCACAATCTAATCCTACCATAGTCATAGTCTAATGTCCTACCATAATATTATTATGTATTTATACAGCACTGACCTCTTCTGCAGCACTTTGCAGAGAACATAGTCATGTTACTGACTTTTCTCAGGGGAGCTCACAATCTAATACCTACCACTATTTTGTGTGAGAGAACACTGGCTGTGTGTTTTTTTTTTTTTTGGGGGGGGGGGAGAACATCTCCTACTTGCTTTTTTAGGGTCACTTTACTCATACCCGGGGAGAAAACATGGCCCCACCGACTTTGGGCTGCACTGAAATTTTAATTGGTCCCACCCACTGTATGTTATGGACACGCCCACTGCATTCTGTGGACACGCCTATTTTCTGCCGCGGCGCCAACGTCCTCCTGGGGGGGGGGGGGGCGCCAAAGGTTTGGGGTGCCTAGGGGAGCCCAAACCCTAAATACAGCCCTGTGACTACTTGTTACTTTTGTTATGATAATCACCGCGCAAGGCGGTGATTTATCACTCTGCTCGCGAATGTCGGCTTTTCATGCGGAAAAAGCCTTTATGAATACAGATTTTGCTGTGTGGTCGGTAAAGTGAGCCGTTTTCAGCATATCCGCATGCGGGAATGCTTTATGAATCGAGGCCATTATGCTATTTCCACGACAGTTCCTCCTCTAGGACTCCATGAAGGCCATCAAGGTTCACAAGTATCTGTATCCTGGTAAGGCCACCACACATGACTGAACGTCAACACGACCAGGACTAAAACAAGAGCAACAGAGACTGCAGTGCCACCCCGTGCCACAGGTGTCGCTGTCCCGTAACCTTTACACAGCGCCAAGTCCTTGCTTTCTCTCCGCGCATGCGTCGGTCTGTCTCACTGTCACCTGGAAGATGGCGGCGTCCGTGTGCAGAGCCGGGAGAGAGGCGACCAAGGCGTTCCTGGGCAGCCGCTCGGTGAGTGGGGAGCGCTGGCTGGCCGGGGCTGTGTGACGGCGGGTGGAGGAGTCCGGGGAGACGTCTGGAGAGGAGCTGGAGGAATAGAGTCATGGGGGAAGGAGGGAGAGTTGTGAAGGTCACCCAGAGCCCGGCACATCTTCACCCTGCTGGGGACACAGCCTGATATTCCACCTCTCAGTCCGCCAAGCGCCTGGGGAGCCAAGAAGCAATTCCTCCCAATACTATTGGTCCCTTAGCAGAACACCATTTCTAAGTGGAGTAATGATTTAAAGTGGAGTTGTGAAGTTTTTGTGAATTTATATATTTTTAAGGAATCTTCATGATGTATTTATTAAAAACGAAACAGTGATTCAAATTTAGTTGAAGGATCATTATGTGGAAAACTGTGAAATTTAAAGGAGAACTGTAGTGAGTTATATGGGGGCTGCCATTATTGATTTCTTTTTAAGCAATACCAGTTGCCTGGCCATCCTGCTGAGTTATGTGCCTGTGAATCACACCAGAAACAAGCATGCAGCTAATCTTGTCAGATCTGACAAAAATGTCAGAAACCCCCGATCTGCTGCATGCTTGTTCAGGGTCTAGGGATAAAAGTATTAGAGGCAGATCACAGGTTAGCCAAGCAACTGGTATTGCTTAAAAGGAAATAAATATGGCAGCCTCCATATACCTCTCACTACAGTTCTCCTTCCATGTGCATAGCTTCCAACTGTCCCTCTTTTGGAGAGACAATCCCTCTTTCCGTGCTTCCTCTTTCCGTGTCATTTGTCCCTCTTTCAGGACTATCTATCTATCTATCTTCTACTAAAAATGTTTGCCGCTAAACTTTATTCCCATCCTTTACATTGATTTATTACTAATATTAAAATGTTAATATGAAGGAAAATGAACCAGGATAGAAAGGACCAGTGTAGTTTGAATTATAAAGCAACATTTTTTTGTGTTGTGAAATCTTTATGGTATGCGTGACTAGGGGCGTGATGGGTGAGGGAGGGGTGTGGCTTAAGTGTCCCTATTTCTCATCTCGAAAAGTTGGTAGGTATGCATGTCTGCATATACATGCAACAAACACAACATTTATATCACGATTTTCTCCTGGCGGACTCAAGCGCCAGAGCTGCAGCCACTTGGACGCGCTCTATAGGCAGTAGTAGTGTTAGGGAGACTTGCCCAAGGTCTCCTACTGAATAGGTGCAGGCTTACTGAACAGGCAGAGCCAAGATTCGAACCCAGGTCTCCTGAGTCAGAGGCAAAGCCCTTAACCTCCCTGCCGTTCTGATTCCTGCGGCCGTGGGAAGGTTTTTGGTTGTTGTTTTTTTTTTGCATAATTTTTTTTCTATCATGTAGCTAGCCTAGCGCTAGCTACATGATGCCCCCCTCCCTGCGGTGTCCCTCTCACACCTCTGATCGCCGCCGCCGCGCTTGCCCATAAGGAAATCCCGTTCTGAACGGGAGCGAACGGGATTTCCTTTAGGGCTTCCCCCGTCGCCGTGGCGACGATAGCGATGACGTCACCGACGTGACGTCGGAGGGAGTCCCGATCCACCACTCAGCGCTGCCTGGCACTGATTGGCAGGCTGTGCATGGGGTCTCAGGGGGGAGGGGGCCTCTAACGCGGCGGGTAGCGGCGAATCAGGGGCTTGGTGGCGATCACGTTATACACGCAGCTAGCAAAGTGCTAGCTGCGTGCACAAAAAAAAAATATGTAAATCGGCCCACTAGTGCCTGAGAAATCCTCCGCGGCGGGTTACCCCGAGCTCAGCTCAGGATTACCGCCAAGGAGGTTAAAGGGACTCCGAGCAGTGCAGTAACTATGGAAAGATGCATACCATTTTGAAGCTCTCTTTCTCCTCTTTCCAATGATATATAAACCACCCTATGCCTTTTAGTTTTCGTTATTTTCGTGATCGAAATCGCGTCTGCCATCTTGGATTCCTTATTCAGAATTGTATTATGCAGGACGACACTTTCCCCAGTGTTGGCAGCTCCATTCAGTGCAATGCAATGAAATACAAGGAACCCAGGGAGATACAATTACAAACATCATGCTGGTAGGTGTGTGGATATAATTAATTAGTTGTGGGTATGCTTAAAGGCATACCCACAGGCACTACTCGGAGTCCCTTTAAGCAGTACACTATCCAGCCACTATGCCACAGGCAAGACATATATTTGTCCTAGAGTTAAAGTAAACCAGATACGAAGAATGAAAAAGATTTTATACATACCTGGGCTTCCTCCAGCCCCATCCGCCTGGATCGCTCCCACGCCGTCGTCCTCTGCTTTCCGCAGCTATGCGAACCGTGTCCCGTCACTTCCGTCAGTCGGACCCAGTCTAGCGTAAGAAGAATGCGCTGTTTGCGTATCTCTCCAGCAGCCGCTTTTTGCTAATCAATTTCAGCATGAAATTGATCGGGAATCGGCCTGCAGTGTATCGGCAGCCAGCAGATCTCTCTCTAATCAGATACGCAGAGGGGGCACTTCCTTGTAGGCTGGCTCCGATGACGTCCGTGACGGAACCTGGTTCTTGTAGCTGCGGGCAGCGGACGACGGCGGCATGGGAGTGATCCAGGCGGATGAGGCTGGAGGAAGCCCCTGGTATGTATAAAATCTTTTTTTATTCTTCATATCTGATTCCCCTTAAGTGCTCTGTAAAATGCCTTGTTCCTGTGTCTTTGTTACTAAGGCCTGGTACATGTGTACATGTAATGGGTGCCGTGGTAATTTGGACATTGGGGAAAGCACTAGGCACCAGTGGGGTGACATTTAACATTAGGGGGATAGCGTTGAGTTACTGATCACTTTTTGCTAATCAATTTCAGCATGAAATTGATTGGGAATCGGCCTGCAGTGTATAGGCAGCCAGCAGATCTCTCTCTAATCAGATTTGATTAGAGAGAGATCTGTCTCTTGGTCCAATCTGCCCATCATCGCTAGATGTATGGCTACCTTTAGCGCCAAGAAGATGCCGGCACTATATAAGTACTAAATAATAATAAGACGCAGAACACTCCAGGTGACGTCAGCAGTAGATAGGACGCCTGCGGCGAGGGCTGCGCAGGCGCAGTGACTTGCGACATTAAACTCGCAAATTCAGGAAGTAAGCCGCGGCGGGGGACCGTAGAATCGTTTTGTCCCGGTGCGGACACAGGACTTCTCTGCAGGTAAGTTGAAATCATCATTTTTAATCGCCTTACAGTACTCCTTTAAGTGTATGGTTGCCAGTAGCATTGAGTGCCATCTACTTCTGTCTCTTCATATGCATATTCTGGCTATTGAACTGTGCCATTGCCATCCAGGGAGTGCTTTTTAAACTAAATGTAGTCCCTCCCATGAGGAAATTCACTAGTCCACAACTTGTTTACAGCGAACTCGAGCCAAAGCTTGGGTTCAAAAACTGATACTTACCATGAAAAGAGGGAAGCCTCAGGATCCTATTGAGGCTTCCCTGGAGAGATACATAGAGGGTGCACTTCTCCTGCGTAGGCTGGCTCCGATGACGTCAGTGACGGGACCCGGTTCTCGTAGCTGCGGACAGCGGAGGATGGCGGAGTGGGAGCGATCCAGGTGGATGGGGCTGGAGGAAGCCTCAGGTATGCATAAAATCTTTTTTTATTCTTATCTGGTTCCCCTTAAGTGCTCTGTAAAATGCCTTGTTCCTGTGTCTTTGTTACTAAGGCCTGGTACATGTGTACATGTAAAGGGCGCCATGGTAATTTGGGCATTGGGGAAAGCCACTAGTAAAATATTGGCAAAATTACCGATATTCTACTATTAGGCAATTGGTAATACAGGGAAAAACTGGACTTCTTTGACAAGACAGACAAGACAAATAACATTTATATCTCGCTTTTCTCCTGGCGGACTCAAAGCGCCAGAGCTGCAGCCACTAGGGCGCGCTCTGTAGGCAGTAGCAGTGTTAGGGAGACTTGCCTAAGGTCTCCTACTGAATAGGTGCTGGCTTACTGAACAGGCAGAGCCGAGATTCGAATCCTGGTCTCCTGTGTCAGAGGCAGAGCCCTTAACCATTACACCATCCAGCCACCAACTCAGGGGGGGGGGGGGGGGGCGTTGGAAGCCCCAGGTAAGTTGAATCTTTTTTTTAATTGCCTTACAGTACTCCTTTAAGTGTATGGTTGCCAGCAGCATTGAGTGCCATCTACTTCTGTCTCTTCATATACATATTCTGGCTATTGAGCTGTGCCATTGCCATCCAGGGAGTGCATTTGAAACTAAAGGGAGTCCTCCCATGAGGAGATTCACTAGTCCGCAACTTGTTGTTTACAGCGAACTCGAGCCAAAGCTTGGGTTCAAAAACTGATACTTACCACGAAGAGAGGGAGGCCTCAGGATCCTATTGAGGCTTCCCTTAGCTGTTGGAAGCCTCCCGTTGCTGAGCATGGCTCCCCTACAGGTTGGGGCCGCGTGGCTCCCCTTCTGTGTCCATGGCTAAAGCCTGCATGCGCAGTAGCACGGAGCCAAGTTACCGGGGTTTAGTGCGGCTGAATGGCAGACCGTGGGAGGACGGCGAGGGACTTGCACATGCTTATGGGGCTGGAGGAAGCCCCAGATAAGTATCGAATTTTTAGCTGTCGGTTTCTTTAAAAGGCCATTCAAAATGCTCAAGAACTATAGTTTCAGACAATCGTTGTTTCAAATGTGTACGAGCCTTAAGTCATAAACTATCATCTATCTGATATCTGATAAACTTTCCAAAATTTCACTGTTTCCCGTGAGAAGATGTCAATAAAAGATCCTGGAAACGCTTTTGTTAGGTGGAATTACTGCACATACATTGGATCAGTTGTCTGAAATAACAAGTGCTGATAACTTTGGGAGTTTCCAGGGAAATATGCAATTATTTAGATATTTGGGGGCTTTTTAGTGCTAATTATTTACAGAACTTAGGCTGGGAATCTGGGAAAAAATCATGACTTTCACTTCTATAGGATACATTATGAGTTATTATACTGTTTACCACTAAGCGGGAATGAGATAATTGGTTTGACCAAACCATGGAATCCTTTGTTTCAATTTAGACGGGGTCCTTTTATGGTCGTTTTCAGCCATGGGTGTCAAAATAAGTACCATAGATCCTTCCCAAAATCTTATACCTTTTTCTGTACGCTCTCAATCTCCATTCCACTCTCCAAAATAATATACAATCCTTCATCTGGGCATTAGTAAAACCTTACCAGCACATAGATATGATGGTGGACTTGGCGTACCCAACCTATCTCTATATCATAGAACCGCTGTAGCCTCTCGCTTACTAGCTCTATATAAATCCCAAGATGACCTTCTTTGGACTTTTTTGGAGATCCCAGACAGTCACCCTATCAAACTCCATACACTCCTGTGGATACCTAAACAACTTAGGTCCAAGCACCTTTGCCCCTTCCTTACCTCAGACCTAGCCGTTTGGGACTCCTTTAGATATTCAGGTGGTCTTCAGTCCTCCCACCTACCTTTATGCCCCATTACCTGCAACCCTTTCTTTCCACCTGGCCTTGACAACCCAAATACTTTTAAGTGGTGGTCTGAACACCAATTTCTCCTGTTTAAGGACTTCATTAATGGCAGAGGACTTCTCTCCTGGCAAGAGATCAAAGATAAACATGACCCCCTTTCCTCAGAATACTTTAACTTTCTACAAATAAAACATTGGATCTCTATCCTTACACGAGGCAAGGAATTTCCACTACTCCCCACTGCTTTTGAGGGTATGTGCCTGAGAAACCCGTCTGGGCCTGGTTCAATTTCTGCGATTTATTCTAAGATCTCTCGTTTGGATTCCTCCAGGTCACACCCCTACATTCAGAGCTGGGAAAAGGAGCTTGGGCAGCATAAGGATCAAGAAAAAACAAGGAACACCAAGAGCCCCAATAGTGTAATATGTACTGGTAAATGGTTACTAGATAGAGTAAATATTAATACTCACAAACTAGGGTTACCATTAGGCAACCACTGTAAAGGCAGGTGGGAAGATTTTCTTGACCCCACTCAGGAATAAGAAGTCGCTCTCTGTAGATGAGAAAAAGGGGGTTCAACCCTCCACCCAGGGTGGACTCAATATTATGCAGGAGAACAGAGGCGCCAAAAGGATAAAAGGAAGCTAAATGAGCTTAAAAACCAAATTCTTGGTAAATAGAGGAGGTAGTGGTGGACTTACCTCCTCCAAGTAGACACACAACGACTGTAGTAAACACAGTCAATATATTTTATTTATAAATTCCAAATATGCAACGCGTTTCGCAGGTTTGATCCCGCTTCATCAGGCAATAACAACGGAGCAATAGCTCTTCTACTGACCACATATGCTATTGCTCCGTTGTTATTGCCTGATGAAGCGGGATCAAACCTGCGAAACGCGTTGCATATTTGGAATTTATAAATAAAATATATTGACTGTGTTTACTACAGTCGTTGTGTGTCTACTTGGAGGAGGTAAGTCCACCACTACCTCCTCTATTTACCAAGAATTTGGTTTTTAAGCTCATTTAGCTTCCTTTTATCCTTTTGGCGCCTCTGTTCTCCTGCATAATAAGGATCAAGAAGTCTGGGTTGATTGGCAACGGGTTGCAAGCTGCTCAATGAACGTTTTCGCTATGGAATCAGCATATAAAGTCTTAACTAGCTGGTACTTCGTCCCGGCCAGATTAAATAAACTATCCCCTACCCTCGACTCTAAATGCTTTAGAGGTTGTGGAAGGGAAGGCACCATGTTTCACATTTGGTGGCAGTGTCCCCGGCTTACCCGTTTGTGGAGTAGAACATTTGGCCTCCTACAGTCACTATTCCATACCACTATACGCAAGGATCCATGGATGGCTCTTTTTTATGGCAAGATACATGGGCTCACAGAAAACCAAAACAATCTTGCCTCCTTCCTTTTTCTCTCTACTAAAATGACAATAGCTAAGAATTGGAAGAAGACACCTACAAACTTTTTAGAAGTTAAAGCACGCATGTCAGATTTTATGGTTAATGAAAAACTGACAAGTGTTCTCCGAAATACACACAATGTTTCTCCGCATATGGCAACCTTGGATTGACCTTGAATTCCCAAGTTTAGATACTGACCTGTATACTACCTGTTGAGCTCGCGTGCATTCCATAGGACTCCTTTTTTCTTTCTTCTTTCTCCCATCTTCTTCTCAGATCTACCTCTTCTCCTTCCTGCTCTCTTCTGTTCCTCCTCGGCTTAACCTTCCCCTTGGGTAAGAGGTGGGGGCTCCTTGGGAGAGGGTGGAAAGAATTTCCTCTTCTCCCCCTGATAGCCCTTTTCTGTGACCACTGGTTCTCAGATCTGGTCGTTGAGAAACCTTCCAGGTTTAAGCGTTCATGTTATTTGTTTTTATGTTCTGATTTGTACATGTCCATTATCTTGGTTTGTACTCCCCGGTATATGATGCCACGCGCTGCCGGGTCGTCTCCCAACCATGGTTCAGTTTATCTGAGTGCCCCCCTGTGCGGCTCGTACCCACTGTTGTGTTAACCATGTACAACTGTTTGACCTGTTTCCTCTTTGTGTGTGTTGTTTAAAAATTGTGATAAAAATATTGAAAACAAAATAAGTACCATAGATAACATACTTATTCTGGAACTAAGCATTTAGGGGGTCTGAGCCTGAAAATACCTTACGTAAATATGTATAAAAGGAACCTCCCCCTGAAGGGAGGTATGTAAATGATGGGCTTTTGGTAAGGGGGGGGGGGGGGAGTGCGTTAGCGCCAATTTACTTACCTACTGGGCTGCTTCGTAGCCCCACCATCTATATGAGGACAGGTTGGTCCTTGCGTTTCCATTCATGTAGGACACACTCTAGATGAGTTTGGTGGTTGTGGTTTGGTTCCATTCCAGTGTAAAACTAGCCTTAAAGAGGAACTTCAGCCTGAACAAACTTACTGTCATTAAGTTACATTAGTTATGTTAATTAAAATAGGTAATATAATCTCTTACCCACCCTGTTTTAAATGAACAGGCAAATGTTTGTGATTTCATGGGGGCAGCCATCTTTTTGGTTGAAAGGAGGTGACAGGGAGCAAGAGACACAGTTCCAACTGTCCTTTGTCCTGATCACCCCTCCCAGCTGCGGGCGCTATGCTTCAAATCTCAAATGCAAAATGAAAAAAAAAAAAATTTGCGCCAACAGCAGAATGAGAACATCATCAGAAATCCCATCACGCTTTACACAGCATCAGGGAAAAATGCCCGGGCAGTTTTTTTCTGTGCAGCTGAAAATGAGGCTTGGGTAAGAAAAACAAAGTTCTGATGCTGTGAAACTGCACCAAGCCTTTTCAGTGCTGCTGAGTAGATTTTAAGGCTGGAGGTTTATTTTAAAGAAACGTTCATCTTTATTATTGCGTGAGCAACATTGAGAGAATAAAAATAATGTGCAGCTATAATTCATAGCAGATGTATGTTTCTTTCTTTTCAGCCCGTGGTGTTGGGTGTGAAGAGCAATCTCCGTGCCGTGTCCTATGCTCAGGCTTTAAGTAACGTTCCCGACACACAGATCAGCACTTTGGACAATGGACTACGCGTTGCCTCTGAGGAATCCAACCAACCAACCTGCACAGTAAGTACACATTCCGTGCTAGAGGTGTCCTGTCAGGTCACTCAAAGTGACATCGCCAGTGCCTGAGAAACTTCAGAACTGGTTCTCATTTTACACTTTCCATTTCCTCTCACATGAGTTGTTAAAGATAAATGTCTGAGATTCCCTGAAATTTAGTGCTCTGCAGAGATTCCCCTAGATTTGGTGATCTGCAGAGATTCCCCTAGATTTGGTGATCTGCAGAGATTCCCTTAGATTTGGTGATCTGCAGAGATTCCCTAATATTTAGTGCTCTGCAGAGATTCCCTGAGATTTGGTGCTCTGCAGGGGAGGGGGGGGGGGGGGGGGATGAAGACAATGTGGGGTGGGGGCAGATGCGGCGTCACAAGGCCGTTTCCTGAGAGGTAATCCTAACATCCTAGTAATCCTAATTTTTCCTGTTGGACTCAAAGCATTCAAGAGCTGCAGCCACTAGGGCGTGCTTAAGAGGCCACCCTGCAGGGTTAGGGAGTCTTGCCCAAAGACTTCTTACTGAATTGGTACTGACCCTAGCCAGGATTCAAACCCTGGTCTCCCATGTCAAAGGCAGAGCCTTTAACCAGTACACTATTCAGATTTATCTCTGATCAGATTCGATCAGAGATCTCTTGGTTGATCTGCTTTGGCTTCAATTTACTAAGATCATGCTGGAGATAATAAGGCAAGAGAAAACTTGCCACCACACAGTGAGGGTTACCTTATCACTTCATTCCTTAGGTTACCTCCTCTGTAGTTATTTTCACACACAGTTAACAGCCTGTCTTTAACTTTAAAATTCTGTAGTTATTTTTAGGATTGAAGAGTTAACTTAAAGTGGTCTAACACCCAGCATTTCAACTTTGCTTTAAAAGATTGCTTACAGCTTATAAACTATTATGCCAGATTTTTTTTTTTAGCAGAAATTCACTGAATGGATTAAACATGACATTTTAGTGCTGCATTTAGCTAGAAATGCTCCTCGTGCTTGCTTGTTTAGTTACAAATGTATCTATCTACAATGTAACAAACAAACACTGCTCTGAGAGAACAAAGAGGGCTTCCCCGGCAGGCTTTTCAAAGGTCTATTTGTATTACAAATAAAGATACATTTTGTAACTACAGATAAGAATGGATGCGGATTCCTAGTTAAATCCAACACTAAAATGTCATGTTTAACCCATTCAGTGAATTTCTGCTTAAAAAAAAATCTGGCATAATAGTTTGTAAGCTGTAAGCAATCTTTTAAAGCAAAGTTGTAATGCTGGGTGTTAAACCGCTTTAAAGACAGAAGAGTTAACTTTAGGTTTGCCTGAGGTAAAATGTTTCCTGAATACGACATGCCTCATCACCATGGTGATAACTCTAGAAACGTTATTAAAGACAGGAGAAAAGCTTAGTGAATTGAGGCCATAGTCTGATGTATTGGCTCCTTAAGATTGTTCCATGTGCAGCGCCAGGAATCCTATGGGGATGGGTACGGCGGCAGCCACTGGTTTCTGGTGTGGAGGATGAAACCTTTTCTGTAGTCGTGAATCGCACTTCAGCATGTGGGGGGATTCTGAGTAGGGATGCTCTCAAGTAAATCCGAGTGCCTAAGAACTCGGATTCGTGATTTTAAATGAGCATTAATTACCGCAGGTGTGGAGCGGGGACATAAGGGGTTATTTACCTATAAGGCTGCGTCCTCCCTGCGCTCCAAATAGGATGCACACATGTCCTATTGATCGCGTTGCAAGCCTCGTTGCAGACACCTCCTCCTTCCAGCTTGCAGGAGGAAGTGTGTGTGTGAGGCTTGCAACGCGATCAATAGGACTCGTGTGCATCCTATTTGGAGCGCAGGGAGGACGCAGCCTTATGGGTAAATGACCCCTTATGTCCCCGCTCCACACCTGCAGTAATTAATGCTCGTTTAAATCACGAATCCGAGTGCTTAGGCACTCAGATTTACTCGTGAGAGCATCCCTAGTTCTGAGTATGTTGAGGTGGAATTGTGCTTTTAGTACAGTTGGAGTTTAACCCTTCTGGACTAACAGGCTCTGGACCCTTAAAGGGAACCTAATCTGTACTAAATAAAGAGTTTCCTGGACTTACCTGGAGCTTCTAAGCTTCTACCAGCCCCCACAGCTGTCCTGTCCAGTGGCGGTCCTCAGCGATCCTCCGTTCCCCTGCCGCGGCTTAGTTTCGGTACTGCTGACTAATAATCAATTAGTCGGTGGTCCACTGCTCCTGCTTTATTTAGTACGGTTTAGGTTCCCTTTAAGGACGGGCCTTTTTTTTTTTTTCTTTTTGTGATCACTGTGATTGGCTCACAGGGATCGCGGGGGCAGGTGCAGCAGTGACAGTATGGTGGAGGTGCGTGGCTATGTCGTGGCAGGGATAAGAGACAGTGAATGGGGCGTAGATTTCAGTCACATATGTCTGGAACTGATTAAGAAGCTCCATCTGAAATGGCAAATCTCAGTCTTAAAAATTGCTTGGTGTTTCCACTAGTGATGGTAACTATTGAGTACGTAGCTACTTTTAATTCAAATGTAATTAGATTCCGCTGCCGGCGGCAGAGGGGTGGTTAACTTGCTTATGCTGCCCCCTATAGCTAATGCGGTCCATGTAACTCTACTACTTCCTCCTTCAAACCCGGAAGTGACCGCAGGTGGAATGCATCAGCTATAGGTAGCGGCATAGGTAAGTTAACCCCCCCCCCCCGCCAGGGGCAGCGCTATCTAATTTTAAATTTCGATTACAAGTAGCTACATACTCATAGTTACCATCACTAGTTAACTTTCCCTAAGCAGTCGTGTTATTTTAGCCACCTTCCGACCGCCCAACTCCGATTGGCGTCAAAGTCCTGGAGGCGGGGTCAGCAGGGAACGCGCGCTCACATGCACGTTCCCTGCTAGTAAACATAACGGGGATCCGTGATCAACTTACCAGCTGCAATGGGAGCTGGCAGGCTATAGAGTAAAATGAAGTGTACATGCTAACCGTATGGCCTATAAAAAGTAGGAAAACATGTTTTAATTGAATATTATGTCAGGGTTTTATACCGCTTTAACTGTTCCTCCTAACGGCTCCCAATCTAATCCCATACATAGGCTGATACCTATGTATGGGTAGTAAAGTGTATGGATCACAGTCTAGGGCCAGTTTTAAGGGGGAAGGAGAGGGAACATAAGAAATGGTCTGTTTGTTTGTTTTTGTCTATTTTTAGATGAAACTGATCTTTTTTAATTATTAAAAAAACAAAACTGTTGATTGCAGCAGCAATCAGGGACCACAAAAAGAATGCCCTATTAGTGGGAAGAAAAGGAGGTAAAATTCATTTGGGTGCTAAGTTGTATGGCCAATCAATAAATCGTTAAAGCTGTGAAGTGCTGAATTGTAACAAATCGCCTGGTCACTAAGGGGGTATAAACCTCTGGTCCTCAAGTGTGTAACATGCACCTATTGGTTTTACATTTGGTCTGAGTGTGTTCTTGTGTGTGATGCGTTACTGCTGCTTGATGATGAGTCTCTGTGTTCCAGGTGGGCGTGTGGATCGGTGCCGGAAGCCGCTATGAAACCCCTAAAACTAATGGAGCCGGGTTTCTTGTGGAGCATCTGGCATTCAAGGTGAGCTTATGTGCGTCTCCATTCATCCTGCGGCTGCTTATATACAGAGATATGGCCACAGCTGCAGCGCCCAGTTCATTGTAAGACTGCTTATTCACATTAAAGTGGACCTGAACTCCGAACTTCCTCTCTGCTCTAAAAGATAAGCAACAACATAATAACCTTTAAAGAAAAACACTTTTGTTACAGCTGATACAAATCCTGCAATACACATGCAATGTTTCTACTTCCTGCTTTTATGGAAGCAAACCTATAGTTAACATCCTGTACTTTCAAATGAGCTTATCTGCCGTGGCAGTCAGGTGACACAGCTGAGAGATCAAATTACAACTTGTGATTAGACACAGAATTAGACAGGATCTCTAAATACATACAGGGTGCATTTCTCTATGCTTTCCTTCTGTCCTGTGCAAGAGTTCAGGTCCACTTTAAGCTGGAAGTACACCTGACTAATACCACAGCTAGTCAATGGGATGCCAATTTTGCCCACTTGTAACTTTAAAAAGAATCTGTACTCTAAAATTCTTACAATAAAAAGCATACAAATGTATTCATTATTTTATCCTGTACCCCTCTGTGCTGTTTCTGCCACTCCCTGCTGCAATCCTGGTTTGTAATTGCCTGTTTTAGGCAGTGTTTACAAACAAGACATGACATGTGATAGGCTGAGAGGAGCTCAGTCCGTGACTCACACAGAGCCTGGAGGGGGCGTGGAGAGGGTGTGTATAGCTTCTATCCTATCACAAGCAGCCCTGCACATTCCTGCCTCAGTGCCTGAGCCCGGCAGAGCCGACAGAGGAGAGAAGACTAGATTATATAACGGAGATAATACAGCCACTTTGCAACTAGGAAAGGCTGCAGTAAGACAGAGCACATTACAACAGGTATAGGAACTTATAGGATAAAAGAAATAAGGCTGAATATTTTGTGAGTCTCTTTAATGCAAACCGCCTTGGGTTCTCTTTAAAGATAATCGTGAAAAAAAAATTGCTAAAAAAAAAATCGAAATTCAATATTTTCCTAAAATCGTGCAGGCCTACGAGACTCTACTGTATTGGTGTAAGTTGTGAGCAGCACACTCCATTTACAGCTTCTGATAAGTCATGGAGCCATTTCTCAACTAGGGTTGTTTTATTTGAATGATGCAGGGAACCAAGAAGCGTCCCCAGGCTGCCCTGGAGCAAGAGGTGGAGAGCATGGGGGCCCATCTGAGCACCTACACCACCCGGGAGCAGACGGCCATCTACATAAAGGCGCTGTCCAAGGATCTTCCTAAAGGTCAGAGCAGTATAAAGCCTGCTTGATTGTCACAGAGTAAGGATCATAAACATGTAGCAGCTTAGTTTATACTACAGGAAGAACTGGTTCTGTACCTAATCACAAGTTAAAGAAAAGTTGTTTACTTATTTTATGCCTTCTATATAACACAGACACTTTTCTCCTACTGTGGTTTCCATAGAGCACTGAACAGGTGACCTCACACACTCAAGCCAGATGCCAAGAACAACTAATCATATGGTCTGAACCAAGTTTAGATACAGTTCAAATACAACAGTGGCTTTGAACAACTGTACCATTTTTCTGTCGTTTTTCTTTGCAATAATCTACAGTCATTCCATTTCTCCTTAAAGGTGGCTCCTAATTAAACTGAACCTGAAGTGAGAGGGATATGGAGGCTGCCATATTTATTTCCTATTAAGCAGTACCAGTTGCCTGGCATCCCTGCTGATTTCTTTGGTGGCAGTAGAATCTGAATAACACCCCTGAAACAAGCATGCTGCTAATCCCAGTCAGATTTCAGTCAGAGCTCTTTAATTGCATGCTTGTTCAGCGTCTATGGATAAAAGTATGGATCAGCAGGACTGCCAGGCAATTGGTATTGTTTAAAGAGACACTGAAGCGAGACTAAATCTCGCTTCAGGTCTTATATATAGCAGGGGCACGTGTGCCCCTGCTAAAACGCCGCTATCCCGCGGCTTAACGGGGGTCCCTTCACCCCCAACCCACCCCCCGCAAATGTTGGTCGGAAAATGGTCGCTGGAGATATCCTTCCTGGAGGCAGGGCTAACGGCTGCAGCCCTGCCTCCCAGCGCGTCTATCAGACGCGCATCGCCGCCTCTCCCCCGCCCCTCTCAGTGAAGGAAGACTGAGAGGGGCGGGGGAGAGGCTGAGATACGCGTCTGACAGACGCGCATGGGGCAGGGCTGCGGCGGTTAGCCCTGCCCCAACCAGGAAGCGCTCCCCTGCTGCACGGAGGGGGTTTGGGGGGACAGGGACCCCCGTTAAGCCGCGCTATAGCGGCGTTTTAGCAGGGGCACGCATGCCCCTGCTAGCTATGAGGTCTGAAGCGAGATCTATTCTCGCTTCAGACTCTCTTTAAAAGGAAATAAATATGGCAGCCTCCATATGCCTCTCACTTCAGGTTCCCTTAAAAAGTAGGATTATACTCCAAAAACTAAAATTTCAGCAACTACTCTTCTTTACATAAAAGAACATTTGAAAGCATTCCAAAGAATTCCCTGTGTTTAAAATTTATTTTTACTACATAGTGTCAGGAATATAGCAGCTAGTTATGATGCTGATAATGTTAAGGATAATACAGGAACATATTTCTTTCATTTTTCTGACTGTGATGTCGGCTACAGCCTTTCTGGCTTTGGCGAAAACTGTGTTTGCTGTATGACAATGAAGGTCTTTGAGCTTTTGTAGTCAGTTCCTCTGGAAGTTGGATGCTGCTAATTGAATCTCCTGGAGTACATTTGCATAGAGGGAGAACAATAGCGGACAATCTCGGATGTGATTGTCTGTGTCTGTTTACAGGCAATTACAGGCAAACTGCTACCTGTAACCAAAATGCAATCTTTTGATGTATGGACTAGACCTGTCGAACTGTAGACGTCTACCTGTGGGAATTGGATTTTGAAGGAACTCAGGATTGCTTTGAAGTCAGCCAGGTGTGACAGGAAAAGCCTTGAAATTCGCATGTCACAGCTAGCCCAGATGTGACAAGTGGCTCGGCAGACCGTGATGTCACAAACGGGGAAATTGCGTTAGTTTTAGGGAGGGAACATTCAATGCCCCAGGCCCCAAATGGGCCTATAAGAGCCTGCACAGGTCCTTCACAACTCGTAGCTCTTTGGAGATAGCAAAGACGCTAGGGCTGCCCAACTACTGGTCGAAAGCGGCGTTCTCCCGCCAATGACGTTCAGACAACGCTGGTTACGTTTATTCTTCCCCTGTTTATTTTGGTAAGCAAATAGCTTTGTGTGTATCATAACTTTTATTTTGTAATTTTTACTTTGCTTTTGTAATCTTTTGTATATATTTTCTGCATTGTTCCATTTTTTTTTATCTGGAATATTAAATCGTTATTTAATAAGTTTGACTTCTGCTGTACTAAACTAACACTCATAGCCTAGAAGAGTCTGAAGTGTAACTGTGTATAAGTCCATGCCTGATTTTACGTTTGAGCAACCCTACCGTATGAAATTGTAATTGCATTGTCATATGTTGGCCTAAAACGCGCAGCTGACCCAACGTACGAAAACGCCAGTGCGAGTAGCTCGACAGCAGAGTGGCTAACAGTATCGTTCGGAACGACTGTTAGTGGTTTTGCTTCACTACAGTGTAAGATTGCAATTGTGTGTGTGCGTGGCGTTCCCGTATTCGGCCTAAAGCGCATAGCTGACCCAAATACGAAAACGCGGATTGCGCGCTGAGCACTCGACAGCCGAGTGGAAGTGTCTAGCAACAGTTAGTGGTGGCAGTGAGAAGTGTTTAAGGGGTCCCAGCCTTGTTTGTATCTTGACTAAGGCCGCTTCCCCTCTCGATCTGGTCAAACCCGCAGTCGGGAACCGTATACGCAGGCGTGCCGCGGGCCGGTTCCTGACACATAGAGCAGTAGAAGCTTACTTATCTCTTTTGTTATTGGCAAAGACAAGATTCTTCCTTTTGCATGTGTCTTCACTCTGCCCCACTCCTTTTCTGCTGAAGTAAATCAGCTGCTGCCAGGGCGGTGTCTCTATTCAGCAGAGTGAGGAGGGAGGCGTAGGCACAGTGAGATTCTTGCCTTTGTCGATAACAAGAGAACAAGCTTTTACTGCTCTGCAGTGAAATTAAGCATTTTTACACACAGGGAACACTTTGGAATACTTTCAAATGTTCTGTTATGTAACTAAGAGTAGCTAATGTAATGTTAGTTTTGGGAGTATAACCCACTTTAACTATTTGCCGACCGCTCCAAGCCGTTTGGTGTGAACGCGGTGGTAGCCCCAGATCCGCTCAATGTCAATTGGTGTGAAGTCCTGGGGTGGGGTTTTGCAGGAGATCACTGCTAGGAGACTTAGATGTCGAAACTGCCATCTATTTACACTGTACAGCGCAGCGATGTAGGGCTGTCCCCCTGGGAGGCACAGAAGCGATCGGCGGGAGGGCTGGCTATAAAGGCAAAAAAGTGAAATTTATTTTAAAAATAAAAACGAATACATAAAAAAATAAACAAACGGGTCGGCAGGGATCAGAGCCCACCAACAGAGAGCTCTGTTCGTGGGCAGATAAGGGGAGGTGGGGGGTGATCACTTGTATGCTAGGTTGTACGGCTCTCCAGCGAGGCCTTAAAGCTGCAGTAGCCTAAATTGTAAAAAAAATAGCCTGGTCACTGGAGGGGGATGGGGGGGGGGGGGGGTAAGCCTACAGGCCTCAAGTGGTTAAAGGACAACTTAAAGAGACACTGAAGCGAGAAAAAAAAATGATATAGTGAATTGGTTGTGTACTATGAATAATTACTAGAAGATTAGCAGCAAAGAAAATAATCTCATACTTTTATTTTCAGGTATATAGTGTTTTTCTAACATTGCATCATTCTATAATATGTGCAGATTACACAACACTCAGCATTCAAAATGAGTCTTTCAGAGCAGTCTGTGAACTAATGACCTCTCCTCTAGCAGAGAAAAAGTAAATAGTCCAGGAACAGTTGAGATAATAAAAGTCAGATAACAGCCCTCTACACGAATAACTTAGTCGGAGAGCTTAATGGCTTGTTTGCATAGAGATAACAACGGGAGTTTCTCAACTCTTCCTGTACTGGAAACAATTAGACTGATGTATCTGATCTTAATGTTTTATTTCTTAGCTGTACTACACATACAAATCATATCATAATTTTTTTTTCGCTTCAGTGTTTTTTTAAATGAGAAGAATATGGTGGCTGCCATATTTATTTTCTTTTAACAATACCAATTGCCTGGCAGCCCTGCTGATCTATTTGGCTGCAGTAGTGTCTGAATAACACCTGAAACGATGTCGGAAACACCTCATCTGCTGCATGCTTGTTCATGGCTAAAAGTATTCGAGGAAGAGGATCAGCAGGACAGCTAAGGAACTTGTATTGCTTAAAAGGAAATAAATATGTCGGCGTCCATATCACTCTTGCTTCAGTTGTCATTTAAGTCAAATAAGTTCCTGGCCTATTTTATGGACAGGTTTTTAGAGTGAAATGGAAGCCAGTTAACCTGCCACTGTAGTTTTGCATTGTGTGAAGAAACTGGACATTCCAGAGGACAGCCACATAAACACAGGGAGAGCATATGAACATATGTATGAGTTGTGCAGTACACACAGTGATTCCCCTGTAAGCAGGAAGTAAGGATCTCCTTGTATTGTCTGCAGCGGTGGAGATCCTGGCGGATGTGGTGCAGAATAACAGTCTGGAGGATGCTCAGGTGGAGGCGGCCAGGCAGGTGATGCTCAGAGAGATGCAGGAGATTGAGCACGACTCCCAGGAAGTCTGTTTCGATTACCTCCACGCCACAGCCTATCAGGGCACTCCTCTCAGCCAAACCATCATCGGTCCTTCCACAAATGCCAAGTAAGTGGCTGTCCTATATCCTCCCCTTCTGTGTGACATATAACCCGTACCCTGCCAACCAATGCCCTGAATATGCAGTGGCTGCATAGTGTACTGGTTAAGGTCTTTGCCTCTAACGCAGGAGACATAGGATCAATTCTCGGGTCTTCCTGGCTGTTTAGCAAGCACCTGTTCAGTAGGAGACCTTGGACAAGACTCCCTAACACTGCTACTGCCTATAGAGTGCTTCCTAGTGGCTACAGCTCTTGGCACTTTGAGTCTGCCGGGAGAAAAGTGTGATATAAATGTTCTCTGTCTGAAGATTGTTTTGTAATCTGAGTCTGTGCTTTTCCATGTTGTGTTCTCTAACTGTAATACACTGTAATACATGCAGCTACTCATTGTATATGTAAGCACCCTAACAACCGCTCTTTATTTATTGTGCTGCAGGAGGTTTACTCGGGCTGATCTTCTGGAGTACATCAACTTAAATTTTAAGGCTCCCCGTATGGTGCTGGCAGGAGCTGGAGGTAATGTTATACATTAACATTAAAGTAATTAATGCCACCTTCAAGCACAGATCTTAAGGTACCATCTAAAGGTAACCATACACTATGACAATTTCTATGACAAGTTGACCGATTTCCACCCGAAATTGATTGATTCAGTCAATCTGTCCAGGCAGAAAATTAAGCTCGATGACGAGCGCATCGTTGGCTGTATTCGATATGGCGAAGACCGACGCAGCAGTAATATCACCTGTCCACAGCGCGAGTCCACAGGTCCCTGCAGTATTACTTCTTCCAGCGTCTTCTCTTCACTTCCTGTCCCACCCTGTGAGAAGGGCAAGTTCAAACAGTAGAGGGTGCTCTACTGTTTGAACCTCTACTTGTCAGGGACAGCACAGACCCGGGGACTCGTGCCAGCGGACAGGTGATATATTGCTGTTGGTCTTCGAGGCGGGCGGCAGTTCCACTGGTTGTGAATCGATTTCATGCTGAAATTGATTCAAAATCTGTGTGCAGTGTATGAGTAGCCAATAGATCACTCTCTGATCAGAGTTGGTTAGAGAGGGATCTATCTGTTGGTCGATCTGGTGGCATTTGGCCAGTGTATGGGCTGGTGCACACCAGAGCGGTTCTCGAGCGTTTTTAAAAACGCTAGCGGTTTGAAAACTGCTTTGGTAATGTATGTCAATGGGCTGGTGCACACCAGAGTGGTTCGTTTTGTCCACAAACGCAAACTTGGGGGCTGCAGCATTTTTTAGATTTCTAAAGCGTTTGTCTCAGCGTTAAAGTATAGGAAAGTGGAAAACCGCTCTGAAAAACGCTAGATCAGAGCGGTTTGCCAGGCGGTTTTGTTACAGAAGTTGTTCAGTAACAGCTTTACTGTAACCATATATGAAATCTGCTACCCAAAACGAAACGCTAGGCATGTTTAGAAAACCTCTCTAAACATGCCTAGAATTGCTCTGAAACTCTGCTTCACAAATTTCTAGCGTTTTGTGGATCTGCTAGAGGTTTTTTGGTGTGCACTGGCCTTACGACAGCATTAAGGCTGCTTTCACAGTGGGACGTTACAGGCGCACGTTACAGCAGCCTGTAACGCAGCCCATCTCACAGCACTGAAAAATCAATGGGCTGCTCACAGTGCCCACGTTGCATTGGAGTATAACGCTGGACAGTAAATGAAAGTGCAGCGTGCTGTGCGTTATGTGGCTGCGTTCGGATGTTTGCACATGCTCAGTGCTCAGTACTCTTAGTGGGAAAGAGCCCTTAGAGTGCACAAATGTTAAATTTTTTTTGTCCTTAAAGTGGACCTGAATTCTTGCACCGGACAGAGGAAAACACAGAGAAATGCACCCTGTATGCATTTAGAGAATTTAGCCTGTCTAATTCCCCTTCACCTGTGTATAATTACAAGTTGTAATTTAATCTATCACCTGTGTCACATGACTCAGAGGGAATCAAAATGGCAAATGCCAGGAACAGAATTCTCTTTATTTACTTTATAAAATTCACTGAAATCAAAACATTGACAGTACAATACATATGTTCTGTAAGTAGAACAAGTATTTATTTACATATGTGTTTTTTTTCTCCCTGGCATAGTATGGCTGACCCTGCTGCTTTTAGGATGATTCTGCATCTGCAGGTTCTGTTTTAGAAATGTGGTCATTTGGCCAGAAGCAGCCAAGCTGAAGATGGCAGGCTCTGCGGGTTTTGTTTCACACCCCCAATTTAGTTTCTTGCTTATCAATGCCTAGTTTGTCCAGCTTTTGTTATGCTACTATTCTAAATAAGGTTTCCCTCAGGCATCAATTAATGATTATAAATTGAATACATTACTTAGTAATACCAGAGTTTGAGACAAGATGTGGAGCAGCTTAAAATGGGATTATACTCCCAAAACTAAAATTTAAGTGACTACATAAAAGAACATTTGAAAGCATTCCCTGTGTGTGAAAGCATTTTACTTTCACTCTAGAGAGCAGTACAGGCTTGATTATTTCTGCTCAAGTGACTCAGGTGTTGCCAGGGCGATGTGTATTCAGCAGAGGGAGAAGGGAGCAGAGTGTGTCACCTTGCCAGCAATGATTACATTTGCCTATTAGCTAGAGATAAGCAAGGTTGTACTGCTCTCTGCAGTGAAAGTCTTTGTTTCTACACACAGGAAATACTTGTGAATGCATTTAAATGTTCTCTTTTGTATCTAAGAGTAGTTTTAGTTATGGGATATAGGCGCTTATGTGAACTGTTTATTCTTCTGTAGGAATAGACCACAAGGAGTTATGTGAACTTGCCCAGCGACACTTCGGAGGCCTCTCCACCGAGTATGAGAAAGATGCCATCCCTGTGCCGGCCCCCTGCAGGTTCACAGGCAGCTGTGTAAGTGCGGCATCATTTGTGTTATATGTTGGAACAGACAGATATACACTTTGCAATGAATTACAGATTATAATTATTCCACCTAGCTTAACCCTGATAGGATTCCTAACATAGGAGCTGGCTAACTTATTGGATGATACAAAATACATAAATGAAAATATTAATATTTATGAATATCTAAGTAGGTAAGTTTGTTAAAGGAGTCCTCTACAATTTCCTCTACCCCCGAACTACTTACTTGCAGCTTATTCCAGTCCCTTGCAGCTGACATGTCCCATGCCACAGCTCCACGCTCAGCCGCCGGTCAGGGATCCCTGCCGGTGCAGAGGATGACCTCGATGTCGTCTGTACTGCGCCTGCCTGAAGCGCCGCTGTCAATCAAGTCCACGTTGTCCGGACTGTACTGTGCAGTACAGTCCGGATAATGTGGACTTGATTGACAGCGGCGCAAGCGCAGTAGAGCACGGCCTAGCGAGACACTCTGCGGGAACCCCGGGCCGGCGGCTGAGTGCGGAGCTGCGAGGTGGGACATGTCAGCTGCAAGGGGCTGGAATAAGCCCGCAGGTAAGTAGATCGGTGGGTAGGGAAAATTGATTGATAACTCCTTTATAGGGGAACTGAAGAGAGAGGTATATGGAGGCTGTCATGTTTACTTCCTTTTAATCAATACCAGTTGCCTGGCAGCCCTGCTGGTCTATTTCTCTGCAGTAGTATCTGAATAACACCAGAAACAAGCATGCAGCTAGTCTTGTCAGATCTGACTTTAAAGTCTGAAACACCTGATCTGCTGCATGCTTGTTCAGGGGCTATGGCTAATAGTATTAGAGGCAGAGGATCAGCAGGGCTGCCAGGCAACTGGTATTGCTTGAAAGGAAATAAACATGATAGCCTCCATATACCTCACACTTCAGTTCCCCTTTAAACATTTAATTGGCTCATAGATATTTGCTGCTGGATAATAGATCACTGTTACTCAAGGTTCTAGCCTGTGGGATACACTGCATTGTCTCTTATCTGCAAGATAGCAACCGGAAATCCCACATCTGCACATTCCCATGTCATGAGCCTGTGTGAAACTGCGGACAAGAGAACCTGTTATTTCTGAGGATAAATGTATGATATAAAGGAAGTGTGCAGTATGGCTTACAGGTGGCCATTTTGTTATAAACTATCAATTTTAGTTCAGGCCGGCACCATCAGGACGTGATTGGAACCTGAGTGCTGCAAGTTCCGTTAGCCTGGCACATCACAACTTTAACTTCACAGGAGTGCTGGTTACTTCCTTGACACATACATTTTAGTTCAGTCTTTTTATTCCTCTATTGCTGGGAACAGCCACTAGTTTACCCTGCTTATGTGTGTTATGAAAAGCAAACTTTTAGTCCCTTCTTTTTCTGACAATTTTCTTGTAGGTAACTGCCCGCAATGACGACTTACCTCTGGCTCATGTTGCCATAGCAGTAGAGGGCCCCGGATGGAACAGCAAAGATAACGTGGCTTTGGCTTTAGCCAATACCATTATCAGCAACTATGATGTGACCTATGGCGGTGGGAAGGTGAGAACGACCATATTGGACTGTTATGAATTTTAACAGTGATAGAAGTTATTGTAAATTACAGTTCTTGGCTTTATTTGTGGGCCCACCTATAAATGGTTAAAGGGAACCAGAAGTGAGAATGACTGCGTTTTTTGGACTATAAGACTTTCTCCCTCAAAAGCGGATGTAAAAAGTCACTGCGCCATATATTTCCTGACTTGTGAACGCCTGTCAATAAAAACTTCCAACACGCCGCAATGTAGGGGACTCCCTGTTCTGCGCCCATGCAGAGGACACAGGGACAAACGGAGGACACAGGGCGGCACAAAGGGGTATAGAGGTGGACACTGGGACTCAAAGGGGTACATGGGGACACAAAGGGGTATAGAGGGGGACACAAAGGGGTATAGAGGAGTGTCACAGGAGCCCTAGTGGCTGACCGCACTTAGCCTTCTAAACGGTGTCAGCGCACGGATCGTGCGAACTCTGGTCGCAGTCAATGCGCAGGAACCGTTAAGAATTGGCCGCAGACAACTCAGAAGGGAGCCTGTGAGACACGGGTAATTACAACGTGCACACGATTCCACGGTATCTGCCACCACCACTGGTATGGGCCAGTGGACCCGATTTACTGACTGACTAGTCCTGCGAATAAAACGGTTAAACACACGGTATATTCTGTCTAGCCAACAACAAACAAACAGTAGCGTATCTTCAGAGACCCGGGATAAGTTCTGCGTGTGCTGATAAGCAGGGTAGCGGACAGTGAATGACTTGGAGGAAGTCTTTTATTCACAGCAATATAAATAATTAATATATACAGACAATTATTAAAATCAACAATTATTAAAACAGTAATAGCCAGTATAAAAAATAAAAGCAGGGAGAAAAATACTTAGTTCCTGGAAAGATGTCCTTTTTGTGGGACAAATCAGAGTTCTGGGTTTCAATCAAAGTTCAGAGTTCAGACCAGGTGGATGCCAGCATATCCTCAAGCTGGCACCGATGAGTTCAAGATGTTTTCAGGGTGGAGGACTCAAGCCCGCCTGCTGGCTCTGTGCTTTTGATGAAGCTGGTTTGGGGGTGTGGCAATGCCGGCCCCCTCTGAGCTACCAGCAAATGACAGTTCATTCCCTCTGAGAGATTTTAGAGCTAAACTTATGAATTGCTGTAACTCCTGAACCATACACGTTACATTTAGGGGGGTAACAGCTTCATACTTGGAGGAAAATACAGATTAAATATGATATCCGACATGGCTAGTGCAGCAGATCAGGGTCCTGGGTAGATTCATACCTGGGTTGTAGGGGCCCCGGGCCCCTCTCGACTGGTATCAAGAGATCCAGCATGACCCTACGGATCCAATGATACCGCTCTCATAACCACCCTATTTATTGTATTCTGTAAATGGGCAAAAGATTATATAGTACATTCATTTCTTCCTGCTAAGGCTGGAGTCAGCCTGACTGGAGTCCAGCTGTGTCTGCTTCTTGGGATCTCCGTCTATGAAAGGCCCTGTTGGCTCCTTCAATTAACATCTGAATGTGAGATCAGCTTAGACAAACTTTGAGTTTACACCTCTGGCTTAATCAGCAGTCACAGGGCCAGTCTTCCTGCCAGCTGCTAACAGGGGGAAAAAAACTTCCTATTTAAAAAAAACCCGGAATGTCAATCTCTAAATCGCTGGCCTGACTACCATCCAGGGCGATCAGCGCAATAAACCGATTGCGTTCTAGTTTCTCACGGCTGTTCCGTGACACCTCCCCTTCCTGACGCTGTGTAGAGGGTTGTCAGCAAGACATCCGTCGTAGCAGCCATTGGCGCTGTTAGGCCTAGTCCCCCCTGACACCGGGACAGCCCATCAGCGTTCCGGTGTCGGCCAACCTGGCTGACGGGTCTCGGGTTGCCGGTGCGGCAGGGAAACCTATTGGAGCCTGTGGCTCGGTTCCCCTGGACCGGTCGCGGTCTGCTACCCTCAGGGTTGACCCGACATGGACCGTTCTGGACAGGGCGTTTGCGCCACTGCAGTCGGACGGGGTGTCTGCCGGGACTGCTGACAACGGGCAGTGGGTTGGTTAGGTCAACAGCCAGCCCACGCAGGGTTCCCCTGCTAAGTGGCCGTGGACCTAAGGGAACCCCGCGCGAATCCCTGGACCTTCCCAGCTCCTGACAGACGGCACATGCTCTGCAGTAGTTTGCTACATCCCTGTTCATCCGAGGCCAATAAAACTGGTTCCGAATACCGGCAAGTGTCTTGCGGACCCCTGAGTGCCCTGTCAGAGGATTACCATGTGCGTATTTCAGCACATGTCCCCTGAACGCACTCGGGACCACAAGCCATTTGGTATTCGCGTGGGATCTACTTGTAGGGGGCTGTACAGACTCACTGTACAGTCTCCCACCTTCCCAGTACACCTTGAAAGCGGCCCTGTCTGCGAGGGGCTCAGCGGCTTGCTGCCTGAGCACCTCCAGGCTTGGGTCGCTTTGTAGTGCTGCTGTGAGTACAGCGCTGTCAGTTTCAGCCAACTGGCTCATGTCACACGAGGCCAGCGGCTGAAAGGTCTCATCCCTGCGGTCAGAGGAGGGGGAGGAGGCCGGAACCCCCTCCACCTGTTCTGAGCTCGCGTTCTGAGCAGTGCAGCTGCGCGGTACTGCTAGCACAGGTACACTGTCAGAATGGCACAGACGGACATTACTCAAATCATCGTTGCATGCAGTAATGACATTGACAGGTATAGACATTTTTTCATTACAGACAGGTTGTACAGTAAACTCAGGTACAGTTACAGCATCATCACAACAGACAGTCTGTACCTCCAACTCAGGTGCCTTTGAAGCAGGCACTATTGAACCTGGTACCCCTGAACTGGGCACATTCAACCCACCTCCCCCTGGTGCTCCCCCAAGTGTATAAAGTACCTGGTGGTGGGTGGAGAGTCCGTCTCCTTCCGTGAGCGACAAGGCGGTCGTGGCAGGTTCATAGTAGGACACAAGCTTGCCCAAATCAGTCCCCAGCAACACAGGGACTGGGAGATCCTTCATAACCCCAACAACCCTTTCGTGGACCCCTCCTCCCCAATCCAGCTTCACTCTCGCGTGGGCTATGTGAAAAAGGGTGCCCTCTACTCCAGTAAGGGCAAGGGATCGGCTGGGGCTGATGCTCTCCTTTGGCACAAGGTGTGAGTGAACTAACGTAATGTCAGCTCCGGTGTCTCGGAATCCGGTGACAACTTTGCCGTTCACTCTAACAAGTTGCTGCTGGTCGGTTCGGTCGCGGATTTCCTTTCCGCGGGCAAACAGGACAAAATCTGATGATCCAGGCTGTGGTTCGCTGGCGGGTTGCCTCTGCTGTGGGTGAGGTACAGGTGATGCAGATGATCCAGGTGCTGGTGGTGTCTGTCTCCGCTCCGGACAGTCGAATTTCATGTGTCCGGGCTGGCGGCAGTAGTGACAGGTGACCTCTCCAGGCGCTGCAGCCCTGGGTGCAGAAGCTGTGCTGGGTGGCCTCTGTGGCTGACGGCTCACAGGGGCAGGAGAGTCTGCCGAGGTATTGGGCTGACCTCCTCTCCAGCTGGATGGGACAGTTCTGCGGGTATCAGCCACCCGGGTAGTTGCAAAAGTCTCAGCAAGGTCTGCAGCGACAGTGGCTGAAGCCGGCCTGCGTTCTAGCACAAACTGGCGTACATCAGCAGGGCAAATGTTCAGAAATTGTTCCAGGACTATCAAGTCCTCCAGGACATCGTAAGACCCTTTGGTGAGGCCTAAAGTCCACTGGCGGAGTGTGGTGATCAAGCTGCTGACCACATCTCGGTACGAATCAGAAGACTTTTTCTGCCAGGCCCTGAACTTTTTCCGATAGGCTTCTGGCGTCAGCTGGTACTTATTAATGATAGCGTCTTTTATAGCAGCATAATCATTATCCTTCTCCGCAGGCAATTCTGCGAAGGCATCAAGCGCTTTGTAGCGCAGCAAAGGTGTCAGATGTCTGGCCCACTGGTCTTGGGACAGACGATACTGACGGCATGCTTTTTCAAAAGACCGCAAAAACAAGTCAATGTCTGTGTCTTTTTCAATATTAGCAAATTTAAATTTTGCACTTACGGGTGGTGCAGCTCCTTCAGCAGGGAGGCTGGGCGGTGAACTCCGGCTGGCCTGTTGCACTTTTGCCATGTTTAGCTCATGCTGTCGTTGGCGCTCCCGTTCTCGCTCAGCGGCATCCCTCTCCGCGTGGCGTTCTGCAGATTGGCGCGCCTCACGTGCTTCTGCGGATTGGCGCTCCAACTGCGCTTGCATGTACTGCATGTACTTGTCCAGGTCAGTCTCCATCAGCTTTCGCAATGCCTGCTGCATTACCGGGTCAGCACCCATGGACAGTCCAGTACTGGCCACTTCTGGGCGAGTACTGTCAGAAACTCTGGGATTGGGATCCACACCGACATTCTCCTGCGTAACTGTTGATGCAGGGCCCTCAGGATGCACAACCTCTGTACGGTCAGGAGTCTCAGTCTCTGGTTCCCCTCGATTGTCAGATGGGCTGGTATCCACTTCAGCAGACACTCCCGGCTCCCGCAGTTGCTGGGTATCCCATTGAAACAATTCCGTTACCAGGTCCCCTTGTTTCTTGCGGCCGACATCAATGCCTCTCTCTTGGCAAAGATTTTGCAGGTCCGCCAGGCACATTTTCTTGTAGTTCCCGGACATTTCCACACCAAATAAAATAAAACTTTTGGGGAGGGGTACTGGCTACACAGTCTCTCTGTATATATAAAAAATATATTGCATTCCAGCTACACCAACGAATTAGTTCGTTTCTTGATAGCGCTAGCGCTATCTTCGATACTTTCAGCACAACACAGGTCCCAACCGCTGCCTAACACTGTCACAGGAGCCCTAGTGGCTGACCGCACTTAGCCTTCTAAACGGTGCCAGCGCACGGATCGTGCGAACTCTGGTCGCGGTCAATGCGCAGGAACCGTTAAGAATTAGCCGCAGACAACTAAGAAGGGAGCCTGTGAGACACGGGTAATTACAACGTACACACGATTCCACGGTATCTGCCACCACCACTGGTATGGGCCAGTGGACCCGATTTACTGACTGACTAGTCCTGCGAATAAAACGGTTAAACACGCGGTATTCTGTCTAGCCAACAACAAACCAACAGTAGCGTATCTTCAGAGACCCGGGATCAGTTCTGTGTGTGCTGATAAGCAGGGTAGCGGAACAGTGAATGACTTGGAGGAAGTCTTTTATTCACAGCAATATAAATAATTAATATATACAGACAATTATTAAAATCAACAATTATTAAAACAGTAATAGCCAGTATAAAAAATAAAAGGGAGAAAAATACTTAGTTCCTGGAAAGATGTCCTTTTTGTGGGAAAAATCAGAGTTCTGGGTTTCAATCAAAGTTCAGAGTTCAGACCAGGTGGATGCCAGCATATCCTCAAGCTGGCACCGATGAGTTCAAGATGTTTTCAGGGCTGAGGACTCAAGCCCGCCTGCTGGCTCTGTGCTTTTGATGAAGCTGGTTTGGGGGTGTGGCAATGCCGGCCCCCTCTGAGCTACCAGCAAATGACAGTTCATTCCCTCTGAGAGATTTTAGAGCTAAACTTATGAATTGCTGTAACTCCTGAACCATACATGTTACATTTAGGGGGGTAACAGCTTCATACTTGGAGGAAAATACAGATTAAATATGATATCCGACAAGGCTAGTGCAGCAGATCAGGGTCCTGGGTAGATTCATACCTGGGTTGTAGGGGCCCCGGGCCCCTCTCGACTGGTATCAAGAGATCCAGCATGACCCTACGGATCCAATGATACCGCTCTCATAACCACCCTATTTATTGTATTCTGTAAATGGGCAAAAGATTATATAGTACATTCATTTCTTCCTGCTAAGGCTGGAGTCAGCCTGACTGGAGTCCAGCTGTGTCTGCTTCTTGGGATCTCCGTCTATGAAAGGCCCTGTTGGCTCCTTCAATTAACATCTGAATGTGAGATCAGCTTAGACAAACTTTGAGTTTACACCTCTGGCTTAATCAGCAGTCACAGGGCCAGTCTTCCTGCCAGCTGCTAACAGGGGAAAAAAAAACTTCCTATTTAAAAAAAACCCGGAATGTCAATCTCTAAATCGCTGGCCTGACTACCATCCAGGGCGATCGGCGCAATAAACCGATTGCGTTCTAGTTTCTCACGGCTGTTCCGTGACAAGGAGGACACAAGGGGGACACAAAGGGGTATAGAGGAGGACACAAGGGGGACACAAAGGGGTATAGAGGACACAAAGGTGCAAAGAGGATACAAGGGGGTGCATATAAGAGGACAGAGGGGGGGGGGCAGAGCAGGACACAAGGGGGACAGAGGAAGGCACAAGGTACAAGGGGGCATGAGGTACAAAGGCGGCATAATCCGCAAGATGCCCTTCCACCATTCATGCACCAGGTTTAATATATATTTTTCCCCTGGTTTTTGTCCTCTAAACCTAGATGTCTTATGGTCAGGAGCATCTTATAACCCGCAAAATACGGTATATGGAGGCTGCTACAGTTAGTAAGTATAGTACTTATAAAGCCGAATAGAGCCAGTAATGACAGCTCTATAATTGGGGATTGATATATATTTAACCTCCTCAGCGGTATGGACGACTATACACGTCCATCACCGCCGGAGGTCGCCGCTCAGGCCCTGCTGGGCCGATTTGAGCGAAATAAAAAGCAGCACACGCAGCCGGCACTTTGCCAGCCGCGCGTGCTGCCTGATCGCCGCCGCTCTGCGGCGATCCGCCGCGAGCAGCGGCGAAAGAGGGTCCCCCCAGCCGCCCGAGCCCTGCGCAGCCGGAACAAAAGTTCCGGCCAGCGCTAAGGGCTGGATCGGAGGCGGCTGACGTCAGGACGTCGGCTGACGTCCATGACGTCACTCCATTCGTCGCTATGGCGACGATGTAAGCAAAACAAGGAAGGCTGCTCATTGCGGCCTTCCTTGTTTATTCTGGGCGCCGGAGGCGATCGGAAGAACGCCTCCGGAGCGCCCTCTAGTGGGCTTTCATGCAGCCAACTTTCAGTTGGCTGCATGAAACAGTTTTTTTTTATTAAAAAAACCCCTCCCGCAGCCGCCCTGGCGATCTTAATAGACCGCCAGGGAGGTTAAAGGGAACATTGTGGAATTGTCTGTCTGAAAGCATGTTTTAACTGTGTATACCTGAATTCCTGCACCATTGCAAACCTGGGAAGCTCATAAGGCACCCATCCTTCAAGAGGAACTTGACATACAAATAAGAAGTACATTTCTCCCAGAGTAAAATGAGCCATAAATCACTTTTCTCCTATGTTGCTCTCACTTACAGTAAGTAGTAGAAATCTGACATTACTGACAGGTTTTGGGCTAGCCCATCTTCTCATAGGGGGAGTTCTCAGGGATTTCTTTATTTTTAAAAGCACTTAGTGAATGGCATTTGCTCCGTCAACTGCCAAAATAGTGTGCAGCGAGCAGGGAGGCTGGCCAACATCTTTATATTAATCATTTTCAGGGAATGTCTTTATAAAAAAGGCCATGCTGAGAATCCCCCGTGAAGAGATGGACTAGCCCAAAACGTCAGATTTCTACTACCTACTGTAAGTGACAGCAACATAGGAGAAAAGTAATGTATGGCTCATTTTATTCTGGGAGAAATGTACTTCTTATTTGTATGTGTTTTACATTTTAAGATTCTTGCGACAGTTCCTCTTTAAAGAACTATCAAAGAAAAGCAACACTAGAAAGCGTTTCAGTGGGCTCTCTGCACCACCTGTGTGAAAAACATGCCTCGTTTACCAGATTTGTGACCATTTTGTGTCTACATGCGGGGGATGGAGGGGAGGCGGCAGAGCTGAACTGTAACCTGGCTGTAAACTGTTTACTTTACTCTGACACACACACACACACACACACACACACACACACACACACACACACACACACACACACACACACACACACACACACACACACACACACACACACACACACACACACACACACACACACACACACACACACACACACACACACACACACACACACACCCTTTAAAGCTAACCCGAGGTGGATCTTGGATAACAATTTTTTTGTTAAAACAAAAAATGCTACCTGATGCGGGGGGGCTAGCCTCCTCCTGGAGCAATGGGAGTGAGGGATGCCAGGGCGGGCTGAAAAGCGTGACAGCTAGTTGGTGTTAGTAAACAGGAAATCGGGCACAGCGTGGCTGGGAACCCGCTGCAAACATTTCCAAAAGCTAGATTCACCTATCATGCCACGTGAGTGTAATTTTTAATAGGGGTTTTAAGGTTTTATACTGCGGTCCACAATGAGCCTCTTGCTTCATTTCAAGGTATATGAAGAAGGCTTGAGATAGGGTTTTTTTTTTGTTTTTTGTTTTTTTACCGTATGAGTGACAAAGATTGGAGATATTGGGGCTCGAGAGGTGCATACACCTAATCCAGGAGTGTGGAGGAGAGCCACACTACACCATACAATTTTTTGTTCAATTCATTGATTCGATTAAATCCGACATGTCCGCTCGAGATTCAATTCAATTTGCCATTGTTTAGCTGTGCTAGCTACTGTAATGTTATCTTAGCAGATAGGTGAGTTCCTCATTTGGGTTATAGCAAATTATAGGCTTGTCTGAACAGGTGTGTTTTGAGAGTGCGTTTGAAGGTTTCCAGGCTCTGAGCATGATGGACTGGCTGTGGGAGAGAGCTCCAAAGGAGAGGTGATGTACTGAGAAGTCCTGCATGCAAGAGTGAGGCCTGGTGCACACAAAAACCACTAGCAGATCCACAAAACGCTAGCAGATTTTGAAACGCTTTTTCTTCTTTTTCTGTGGTGTTTCAGCTAGCATTTTGCAGTTTTGTGAAGCGTTTTTGGTGTAGTAGATTTCATGTATTGTTACAGTAAAGCTGTTACTGAACAGCTTCTGTAACAAAAACGCCTGGCAAACCGCTCTGAACTGGCGTTTTTCAGAACGGTTTGCGTTTTTCCTATACTTAACATTGAGGCAGAAACGCATCCACAATCCAAAAAATGCCTCACCCCGGGAGTATGAGTTTCTGCAAAACGCCTCCCGCTCTGGTGTGAACCACCCCATTGAGATACATTGACCAAGCGGATCCGCAGCCGCAAGCGGCTGCAGAAACGCTGAAAAAGCCGCTCGGTGTGCCCCAGCCCTGAGAGGAGGTGACTAAGCTAGAGGACAAAAGGGTCTCCTGGGAAGAGCAAAGACTCTAGCAACGGCACCTGTGTACCTTCTGATTTCCTGAATGAAGCAGATGATGATGAGAGGGTAATGTGACTTGTAGCCGTTGGTTATCTGCATTTACCCTGTTTGTCTGCTCTGAACTTGCCTGTCCTTTACAGAATCTGTCCAGCAATGTGGCACGGGCTGCAGCGGAGTACAAGCTCTGCCAGAGTTTCCAGTCCTTCCACATCCGCTACTCAGACACAGGACTGCTGGGGATGCACTTTGCCTCTGATAAACACAGCATAGAAGACATGCTGCACGTCGCTCAGGCAGAATGGTAAGCAAGGCCTCCCGTTTGTTGAATTTATTTCTTGGAAAAGTTTTATGAGCTGCAGAACCTTTCCTGATTTGTAAAGCACCTTTGATAGTGTGGAGAGGAGACCCCGGGCCTTAGTCTTACAATCAGGCACTCTCTCTAACCATCAAGACACACTGTCATCCAGTGCTTACAAGAGGGCTGGTTCCATGCTCAATGCAGCTCTGGGCAACAATGACATGGGCACCCTTAAAGAACAAGTGCCACCCATGCTAACCTAGAATTAAAACAAAGCCTATGTAAGTAGATAAATACTAGCTCTACTTGCATAACAGAAGTATTGTGCTATCCACGTAATGAGTTTTGTGAATTTTCTAAAGGAAAAGCAGGAAGTGCACTGTCTTATGTCATTAGGAGGGAGAAATAAAGAGAATAAATATATTGATTAAAAGATCCCCCAGCATGCAACTGTTTTGCCAGCCAATGGCAATTAAAGGGACCGTGCTCCTAAGGTATGTAACTCCCCAAAAAAGTGTTGAATGCAGGATTAGCATCTTTATCACTTAATACACTCAGACCAGTTGCTGTCGATTTTATGTTTATGGTGTCAATCCTGCTTTAACACCCACTTCAACCCCACCCCCCACCCCCAAAACATATCCTGGTAAGTGGCATTAAAGGACATCCATGACCAAAATATCAATATTAAATGGAGCACACACTTTTTGTTAGTATAACGGCAACCATTGGCAGACTGTGCTGTTCATTCCACCATCTCTAACTCTGGCCCCCATTTGCCTCCTTTCATTCGCTAGTACTAGTCAGGACCTTTGAACTGGTAGTAATGACCCTTGCGCATGCACAGTAGCTCCCCGCAGTCGCTGTAAGTGAGCACCAGGGAGGGCAGCCACAGGACTGCAGTAGCAACGCGACTATGGGAGAGACTACTGCGCATGTACGAAGGCCATTACTTCCAGTTTAAAAGTACTAGTACCAGTCTGGGACTTATAGCAAATGAAAGGAGGCGGAGAGGAAGGGGGGGAACCATACGACACAGCCTGCCGAAAGATGCCATTACTAACAAAAGCATGTATTCATTCTATTACAGGGAGGGCAGCCACAGGACTGCAGTAGCAACGCGACTATGGGAGAGACTACTGCGCATGTACGAAGGCCATTACTTCCAGTTTAAAAGTACTAGTACCAGTCTGGGACTTATAGCAAATGAAAGGAGGCGGAGAGGAAGGGGGGGAACCATACGACACAGCCTGCCGAAAGATGCCATTACTAACAAAAGCATGTATTCATTCTATTACACTTTTTTTTTTTTTGTCTCGAATGTCCTTTAAAGGGAATCTGAAACAAAAATAAACTTCTGAGATAACGATTTGTATGTGTAGTACAGCTAAGAAATAAAACATTAGCAGCAGAGATATGAGACTTATATTGTTTCCAGTACTGGAAGAGTTAAACTCCGGTTATCTATTATTTTTTTTGTATTTGTTGATTTTTTTTTTTAAATATGTTTCCTATTTATTCCCCCCCCCCCCCCCCAGCCAATGACAGTGAGCGATCCTGAGCATCCCAGGGGGACAGCCCTGTCACATGGCTGTCCCCCGCTGCAATTTACAACAGCGCTGTACAGTGTAGACAGCGGTTTTGCGGTCTTGACAGTCTCCTAGCGGCGATCACCGCTGAGACTGACAAAGCGGAGCTCCATCATTCAAGTGGGAATGCCCTGCAATCTCCGCCCCCAGGACTTCACGCCAATTGGCGTTGAGCAGTCCTGGGGCTGCCGCCACGTTCACGCCAATTGGCGTGGAGTGGTCGGCAAGAAGTTGAAGTGGTCTGAAAATCAGCATCTCTACTTTGCTCTAAAAGATTCCTTACAGCTTTAAAGCTTCTATCCAAGAAAAAAAAATTGTAGCAGAACCTCACTGAAATGGTTAAACACAGCACTTTGTCCTGCTATGCAAAGGATATTCAGCTTCAAATCCGCATCCAGACTGCAGATAACGATCTTTGTTTATATTCCAATGTTGATAAATTTGTGTGTACCAAGTAAAAAACACTGTGAGAAGCTGTCTCTGCTTCTGGCACACACACGGTTCAGAACAGCTCATTAGAAGATTTTAATATATAATAAAAAGCAGTTGGAATAAAATGCAATGCCAGCTTTCAGGGCAAGATATAATACACTTTGGAACCTTGTAATTTGTAGACAGACAATATTATGCACAAAAGCAAATATGATAACTGTATGAGTAATAAAAAGTAGGAAACACATTTTTATTGAATGTTATGTCAGTTTCAGACCACTTGAATCTTTTTCACACACACCCCTAGGGCATTCAGAAAGACCATTTGCCAGTTTCCTGTTTTGATGAATCATCCTGGGCTTCCTCTAAGCCACTGGCTGCTGTTTGTTTTGCGCTCACCCTGACATCGCATGTATCTGTTGAATTTGCAGGATGCGCCTTTGCACCAGCGCGACAGACAGCGAGCTGGTCCAGGCTAAGAAGGCACTGAAGCACTCTCTGCTTGCCCAGTTAGACGGTATGTGACATTTGGCATGAAACTCGTCTGTATTTTATAATAGTGTCATTGAAACTGCTGTGGTCATTGCTATAAAAATAAGTCAGTCCCCTGTATTTTTTGCTTTCATAGTTGCTAATTTCCTATTGTCCTGAATTTGATCAGCTATAGCTATACTTAGGCTTCAATTCACAAAGCATTACTACATTCAGTAAAGCAAAATAGCAGATTTTACTTAAGGGGAACCAGAGATGGTGATATGAAAAAGAAGTTATACATACCTGGGGCTTCCTCCAGCCCCATACGCGCTGATCGATCCCACGCCGCCATCCACCGCTGCCCGCAGCTACGAGAACGGGCTCTCATCGCTGACGTCATCGGAGCCGGGCTATGCAGGAGACGTGCTCCCTCTACGTATCTCTCCATACACTGCTGCAGAGATACGCAAAGAGCGCACCTCTGCTACGCTTAGACTGGCTCCGACTGACGGAACAGCGGGAAGCTGGTTCTCGTAGCTGCGGGCAGCGCTGGATGGCGGCGTGGGATCGATCAGCGTGTATGGGGCTGGAGGAAGCCCCAGGTATGTATAACTACTTTTTCTCCTTCAGCTATGGTTCCCTTTAACAGTTTATCAAATGTCAATTCACTAAGCCTGTTACTGCATGGAAATCTAAAATTACCGACTTGTGAGGTAAATACCTCAGTAATAACAATTTACAAAGATCAGAGCATGCAGTAAAAGCAAGTTAGGCCCCTTTCACATGGGAAACTGACAGGCGGTGAGTTCACTGCCTGTCAGTTGCTCTCTGGCCGGGCGCTGGTTAGCACTCAGTACCGGCGCTGGACAGGCAGCCCCACCATGGAGCCAGATATGAGTTCGGCCATGCTCAGACATGATATTTTGCGCCGTCATGTAACACCACCGCCTGTCAAGCGCTTGACACGCGCTTGACACGCGTGGTGTTACTACCGCCGCAATTTGTCTGCATTTAAATTGGACCCGACTTACACTGGTGGTAGCAGACAGGAGACTGAACTGCTCGGCAAGCGCGCAGTTCAGCCTCTGAAAGAGGATAAAGGCCCGTGGCTTCTACACGATTTTTCCGACAACCAGCAAATTTTTTTTTTTTTTTTTTTTTTTTATGAGCGGTGAGCAGTCATCTCCAGGATCTCACAACGTGTGTACAGGCACGCGATTACGTGAATTACATTTGGAAACGCATGGTGAGAACGACCGTCACGGCGGACAAGATCTTTAAGATCCACCAACGACTCCCGCGAAAAAAGTACCGCAATCGCTTGAGCTCTCATTCGCACCTGTCCTGTGCACCCACTGGCAGGAAGATAAATCGGGAAACGCTCGTTGTCTGGGTACGCCGCTGTGATACATTTTCCTGCGTCGGTATGTGCGTGTTCAGTTTTAGATTTCTGGTATTTATTTCCTTCCGGGACCTGTCAAACAAACAGCCAATCAGAAGTTTAAAGAAGGGAGGAAACAGAGCCGAAAAAAGGTAAAAACGATTTAGGAAAATAAGAAAGATAATCTAAAATAAAAACAGTATTACAATGCAGTAATTAAAAATAGTTAAGTACTGATGGTTTTGAGCTGATGCAAATGTTATGTTAATTTTATGCAGCTTGTCAGTAGGATTAAAAAGCTCTGTATGACATCTTTAACCCATTTTCTCCGCACTGCAATAATCCATCAGTTACTGAATGAAATGCTGCATGAGGTGAAATTCTTAGTGAATTGTTGTGTAGTTTTTCAGTTAACTACTGAACTATTACTGCATGTGTGAAAATCTTACTGAACCTGGAAAAAAGTCTAAAAATCCAGATGTGGCAAATTACCAAACATGACTTTTTTTTTTTTTTTTTTACCAAACATGTCTTAGTGAATTGAGTGTTGCTGAATGTATGTGATGTAGACTGTTTTCTGTCTCAATGACTAAAGCCAGGTACACACATGCAATTATGATTGGCCAATCACTGACCAGTTTTACCATCTCCATGTAGTATGAGAGTTGACAGATTTTGCATATAAGCAGATTGTGTAGGTAATCCCTCATACTACATGGAGGTGGTAAAATTGGTCAGTGATTGGTCAATCATTATTGAAAGTGTGTCTCATGCTTTAGAAACTGGGGGGCTGTGTGACAATTGCAGACTTCACCCAACGTAACATGCTGTTCAAGGCTCCACTTCCTGTTTGAAGTGGGTGGAGCACTCATGAGAAAGGCCGTTCCCAGTGGCCATTGTTTTATAAGTCAGCAATGTCATAAATGTCACATTACTGTCTGAGTCATTATAAAGCACACCCAGTAACTTTAAATAAAATAAACTGATAACTCGGGAAGGGGAAGCCTCTGGATCCTAATGAGGCTTCCCCTGTCCTCCTCCAGCGCTGTCACCACAAACTAATCAAAACAACAACAGCCGAAAGAGGTCTGCTGTATGGCACAGACTGCTCGCTAGTTCCTGCACGCATTGGTGACAAGTGGATTTCCGTGGTCGCCAGTGCTGGTTGCCCTCTGCTGAGGAGGATGGGGTAAGCCTCTCTATGGCCCAGTGCACACCAAAACCGCTAGCAGATCCGCAATACGGTAGCGGTTTTGGGAGCTGATTTCAGAGCGATTCTAGGTATGTTTAGAGAGGTTTTCTAAACATACCTAGCGGTTTTGGGTGCGTTTTTGTGCAGCAGATTACACATATTGTTACAGCTGTTACTGAACAGCTACTGTAACAAAAATGCCTGGCAAACCGCTCTGAAGTAGCGTTTTTCAGAGCGGTTTGCGTTTTTCCTATACTTTACATTGAGGACGAAACGCTTCAGAAATCCGCAAACGCGCAGCAGGAGGCGCGTTTGCGGCTTGGCAAAAACCTCAAACCGCCGGTGTGCACCATCCCATTGCAATACATTAGCCAAGCGTTTTTCCAGGCGGATGCGGCCGGCGGATCGCTCCAAAAACCGCTCGGTGTGCACTAGGCCTATGATCCAGAGGCCTCCCTCTCCTGAGGTAAGTACCCCCAGCTGCACTTTTTCCCCCTTCATGATCACTTTAAAGTCTGCAGGCTTACACACACAAGCAAATTGTAGTTTTTATTCTGAGTTTCACTTTAGAGGGAAAACGCTTGGAGACAATGACTGTTCTGACTTTATTTTCAAGGAACAACCCCTGTGTGTGAGGACATCGGCCGCCAAGTCCTTGCCTATGGGCAGCGGATTCCACTGGAGGAATGGAACGCCAGAATTGATGTGAGTGGTCACTTTCATCCTCAGTCTTCCGTTTTCTGACAAGAGAAGCAACGTTTCTAGTTACATTCCAATCCTAGGTACATTTGCTGTGTTTTGGCAGCCTTCCTGCAGAGCACCATGGGAGTATCTGTAGCCACGCCCTAACGGAACTGAGAGATGCATATTCAGTTTTTCCTGTAGCGCCACATAGTGGTAAAATCTAGGAACCAGTCTGTAATGTTTGAACAATCAAGACCTGAACACACTTGAGTTAGCCAGAGTAATTTGGCATCATTTATGGGGATGGACGGTGAGGTGCAAATATTTCTAAGTTTATGCAGGATTATGCAAGTTTATGCAGCTTCAAAATAGACCAGTTTAGTTTCACCAAGGAGGACCTTGATTGGTCCATTTTGAAGCTGTCCACATTATTGTATACAATTTTTTTTTTCATTATCTTTCATCACATCTCTAACTTTTCGTTCCAGGGTGTAGATTCTACGTCCTAATTAGTGCTGCTGTAGGTTTCAGGACGCAGAATCTACGTCCTGCATTAAAAACTGCTGCCCTCTGTGCATGATTGTGCACACACCATGCACGGGATACGCACATGATCCAGTGTTAAAAGTGAATGACTGCTGCTAGCAATAGCAACAATCATTCATAAAGTTATGGGAAAAAAAATTAAAAGTGAAAAAACAAAACAAAGAAAAATTCTAGTGACCTGGTCCCAATAAAATAGTGGTGGGGTGTTTTTTTTTTTTTTTTTTAATCCCCAGTTAAGTTTTAACCCCAGCCTAGCCTATTAACCCATTGTTAACCCATGCAATACCTGTACCTAATTTTAATGACTGCCACCTGTAGCAATCTGATGCGATTGCTAGGGCAAAAGTTTGGGGCACCAATGCTCCACAGATGTATCGATCTGCCGTTTCCTAGCGATGCATCTGTACAGCGCTATGGCCTCCAAAACTACCCCCCGTAGCAAATGCATCTGATCGCTATAGATGCGCAGGCTGGAGATAACAGTCCGCCACATGTTCATCTAGTAATATAATGAATAACTACAGTGTATTTATACATTCAGGGCTCTTTCACACCAAGACGTTGCGTTTTAGGGGACGTTAAGGTCGCATAACGTGCCCCTAACACATTGCATGGTGGTGTTAAAGTTGGACGTCAGATTGAGCCGCGTTATGCGGCTCTTGGTGCGCCATTTTCGTTCTATACTGATAGAACGAAAATGGCGCATGCATCATAAGACTGTGGAGACCACGTGATCGGAACACTCCGCATCACATGGTCCAGCCAGCCAATCGTCGCAAAAAGCGGCCGCTCCAGGAAGTAAACACCTTACGTCAGCACAGTGCAGTGAATATTAATTAGCCATGTGGCTAGTCACAATAGCGGACTCTCCCCTCCTCCTCTCCTGCGCTGAACATCACAGCATAGGGCCATGTCAGCTATATATAATCACAATCTCAATAGCAAATACAACGAAAACGACGCATGCATCAACCCCCCCCCAAAAAAAAGACGTTACTGAGCATGTGCAAGCAGTGTAACGCAGCAAAGTACGAGTATAACGCACAGCATGCTGCACTTTCATTAAACGTGCAGCGTTATACTCTGATGCAACGTGGGCACTGTGAACAGCACATTGATTTTTCAGTGCTGTGAGTTGGGCTGCGTTACTGGCTGCTGTAACGTGGGACTTTAACGTCCCACTGTGAAAGCAGCCTAAAAGTGCTCAGAAAATCTCTTTTCAATGTGCTTTTTCAAGAGCTTAGCGATTTTCTATTGAATCTCAAACTCTCAAAATGGTGCAGGAGCCGCGTTTGCGATTGGATAGAAAGCTCATCGCTCCAGAGAACATTCACATAGAGCAACATTGCAGAAGCACTTTTTAGGTGATTTTTAACCACTTCAGGATTCTGCGTACGCATAAGTACGCCCCTGAATCCTGAAGCGGTTTCCATGGACGCTTCCATGTCAGTTCACGGAGGGTGTCTCCGTGAACACCCTACGAGCCTCCGATCACGGCTCGCAGGGTAAATGTAAACACGCGGGGAAGATCTTCCCCGCTGTTTACATACATACGGCGCTGCTATCTGAGGCGGCACAGGACGTCCTGCGCAGCCCATAATGAAGAGGGGAGGGAGGGAAGGAAGCAGAGGGAGGAATAGTGCTGCGGAGGGGGGCTTTGAGGAGCCCCCCCCCCCCCCCCCCCCCCCGCAAGGCACAGCAGAGCGGCGGCGATCAGACCCCTTCAGCAGGACATCCCCCTAGTGGGGGAAAAAGGGGGGGGGGGGGGGTCTGATCGCCCTGCCTGTTATCTGATCAGCCAAACCACCTGAAACCCGGAAGTGGTTAAAATTGCCAGCTCTTAAAATAAAGTGAAATCGCCCCTAATGTGAACAAGCCCTAAAGTAGTTCAGCAAAAATGTTACCCAAAGAAAGCCTAGATTGTACTGGAAAAAACTAAATATATATGTATATCTCAAGAAAGCAATGTATCTGCACCACCTGTGCTGAATCAGTGTGCTAATAATGGCCTCAACAATATATGCATAGCACCAGTACCCCAAAGAGGCACAAAAGGATTAGCACCACTGAATATAATTTGAAAAAGTCAAAAAAGCTTTATTACATATCCAGAAATATCAATAATATACACTGTGTTAAGAACACTTAAAGCCTATTATAACCACCTGCCTGCATAATGACATATATTTGCATGTATAAAGTGCATGCTGCAATAATCAAGGACACTGAACACTCCTATGCTATGTAATGCTAAATCTGGTCATGCAGTTCCAATAGGACTCTGCACAGACCCTAGAACCCGGGTTCATAAGAAATTGCAAGGTGAACACTGATATAGTGTATAAGCAGACAGAGGCGCCAAAAGAATAACATTTACTAAAATTGTTAAAATATGAGGAGGCAGAGGTGGACTTATCTCCTCCAAGAAGACACACAAAGAGACTGTTGTATGTATTAAAAACAACAAGTATTTATTTGTATGCTCCAAAAAGTGCAAGTGCAACGCGTTTCGCAGGCATCTCCTGCTTCATCAGGCAATAAAAAATGGAGCATGTACTCCCACAGGTCTGGTGCAAAGCTCAGCGCCTCTGTGATATAGTATTAGAGTGCTTCTCTATATAAAGGTAAGTAGCCTGGAAAAAGCAATGAAAATAAACGTATAAGCGTGATTAATAATGAACAAAAACGAGTGCATCATGGGAACAGATATCATGGCACAGCATACCTGAACAAGGGCGTATCTAGTGTAAGGTGCAATAGTAATGAGCAAGATGCTTAGCCCCGAGTGGTATGGGAGTCACTGGCAAGCTGAGGAGTGTTCGCAGGGGTAGATCCACCCAGCGGTTTTCTCTCCTAAAGTGCTTTTCTCTCCTGACAGGCTGTCACTGCAAAGTCCCTGAGGGAGGTCTGCATGAAGTACATCTATGACAAATGCCCCGCTGTCGCCGCAGTCGGTGAGTAATCTTCTCAGGTGACCTTCTGGAGTAGATTTACAATGAAGAGTAAGGACGACCAATGAGATGCTAATACATTTGTGGTGTTGCTAATGTTATGCAAATGCATGCAGAATCGAAATAGACCGATCATGTGCTGCTGCTGTTGCTTTTGTTTGTTCCATTTTGTGTTGCAGCATTTTGTTATTTTGCAGCAACTGAATTTTTAACATCTGATTGACCATGCCCTGCCAACTGCAGATGTTTCAACCCCAACCCTTTAGCAGCCAATTAATTTAGAGGCTTGCAAGTGCTCCAGGACAATTTATTTTAGCACTTTTTTTTTTTTTTTTTTTTTACATTTCCCTGCTTCTAATTAGTACTGCTGTAATGTGTATGTATGGCCACTTGTCACTAGGGGGCAGTGTGAGGCAATAACAGAGGACTTATGCTTTGTTTCTATATTTTATGCTAGTAGAGACAGATCAGACTTCTGAGAATATAAAGCACAAGGAGTGCTCTGGACTGAGGTCAAAAGGAGTGCACTTATCTCAAAGGAGATAACTCTATTGAAGCTGCTAATGGAGGATATATATCTTATATATGGTCTGTTTATAGCAAAGCAGGGGCCACATTGCAGCAAATATATTACTTTCACTAAGACTGTTGAATCCGTTGTCTTCTTGTTTAGTTTAGTCAGAAATCCAAGGACACCATCACAACTGTGGGGAGTCTTCTGCATTCTTACATTTGGGAAAGGCATCTGTAATGCTCTGACACAATCCCATCATTTCTGGGTGACCTACATTACTGCAGTTCACAGGCTTTTACTCTAACACAGGGGTGTCCAAACTTTTTAGGCGGTTATGGCCGTTCTTGAGACTGTTAGGGGGCCAAACTAGCGAAATTAAACGCAAATTTTTTTGTTTAATACCATTAAGTAAACTGTGCTAGAAAACATTTCCATAGGAACTAACCCATATACCGTTAGCACAGTGACAGCTGCTAATCAGTGGCTGTTACTGCTGCTGGCACAGTGGCAGCTGCTAATCAGTGGCTTTTGCTGCTGCTGGCACAGAGACAGCTGCTAATCAGTGGCTGTTACTGCTACTGGCACTGTGGCAGCTGCTAATCAGTGGCTGTTACTGCTGCTGGCTCAGTGGTGGACTTCTACTCAGTGGCGGACTTCTACTCAGTAGCTCTTACTGCTGCTGGCTCAGTGGCAGCTGCTAATCCATGGCTGCTACTGCTACAGTGGTGACTGATGATCTACATGCAAACATGGGAAGGCAGGGCGGCGACACAAGGTGACCCCTACATGTGGCATCGGAGCTACGGCCTGTGGGTCACATGACATTAACAACTGTAGACCGCTTTGGGAGCCACCAGAAAAGGCTTGGAGGCTCACATTTGGCTACTGGGCCAGACTTTGTACATGCCTGCTCTAACACTAAAGTGCGTACACACCGACAATAACTGATCACACACCAGTTATTAGGGTGACAGTTTTGGGCCTGAGTGCTATATAAACTCACAACTATACAGACATGCTGCACTGCAAAGAGGGGAGGAGGGATAAGTGTCACACAAACTGGTTCTGGTGGGGAGAGAAAGTAAAAAAAAAAAAAAAAAGAAGTACTGTACTTGTTCATTTTTGTGCGTAGGTTGGCATTTATCAGTCTGGCAGGCACAGCCAATAGATGACCTGGGAGGCAGCTGTACACGCCAGATTCTCAGCTGAGTCAGGATTTGGAACATTGTCTAGCATGTGTATGGAGCCATTTCCCCCCAACCCTGTCCTCAAGGCCCACCATCAACCGTGCATGTTTTGCGCACACACAATCACAGGTGGGGAAATTAGTGTTGCAGCAGAGCTGATTAACTGATTCCGGACCGACGCAGTTTGAATCTACATCCAGCAGGTGGTGCTGCAGCTCTGACTGGATGTAGATTCAATGTTGCAATGAATTGCGCGTTACTGCCGATCTCGCCCCTCGGAACCCGCCGCAGTTCGTTTGCTCTGCCGTTTATAAGACGGCAGAGCGCTGTGAGCAGGTCAGGAGCCGCTTTTATTGGTTCCTGACCGCGTGATCACGGCGAGCCAATCACATTGTCTCCCATTGATAGACAGTCAGGAACCAATGAAAGCGGCTTCTGACCGGCTTTCAGCACTTTGCCGTCACAGAGATGGGCGGTAATGGGGCAGAGTTGTGAGTGGCAAGAGCGGCGGGTGTGTGCACCGGTTCGTCAGGAGGTGGCTTTTTACCGTACCCAGCAGTCTCTGGTCCTTAAGGGGGCAGAGGCTTTTGGTATGGGAGTGGTTAACTACCTCTGTGGCTTTATACAAAATGTGCACAAAATATGCAGAGTTGGTGGGCCTTGGGGGCAGGCTTGGGGAACACTGTTTTAGAGCAAAGAAGAAAAGGCTGAGTTTCATGGGAACAGTAAATTCGGGCGCCTGAGGCAAGTGGACAAATCGGGCGCCGCCATTCACTCCCATAATAAATATCGTTTAATGGGCGCCCGACAGGAAAAAAGGGCGCCGGAGAAAAATAACCTTTTACAAGCGGCACCCGGAGACTTTTACTGTTTTATAACTGCTTCTCATGATTACACATTATTTTATGATTTATAATTTTTTAAACATTATTTTTAAACGAAAAACAGTACAATCTTTTTTAAAACATTATTTTTAAACGAAAAACAGCACTATTTTTTTCACACGTTATTAATGCTTATCACAGGGGGGTCTTAGGTTTAGGCACCACCAGGGGGGTCTTAGGTTTAGGCATCAACAGGGGGGTCTTAGGTTTAGGCACCATCAGGGGAGTCTTTAGGTTTAGGCACCACCAGGGGGGTCTTAGGTTTAGGCACCAACACGGGGGTCTAGGGGTTAGGGGTAGGTACAGGGAGGGTTACTTACTATTTTTTTTTAAACGTTATTATACGTTTCACTTTTTAAACGGAAGATTAACGTTTTCACAATTGCCAATTTCATGCACATTATTTAATGATTTATAACTTTATAAAACATTATTTTTAAACGAAATATAGTACATTATATTTTTAAACGTTATCCATGTTTATCGTTTAAAACCCGGCGCCCTTTTTTCCCAGCGCCCCTTTTTAACGTACGCGAGTTTCATACCACTTTAACACCAGTCATTTCCTCCTAATTGTATTTCTTTGTCTTTCTTTCTAGGCCCAGTTGAGCAGCTTCCCGACTATAACCGCATCCGCAGTGCCATGTACTGGCTGCGTTTCTAAGCTCCGTAGTACACAGCGACTCTCTTTGGAAGAAGCAAGCTATGATATTACTCTGAGGGGACTCCAGGCTAGTGCAGAGCAATATCCTGGGGGTTGTATAGCAGAAAATACTGGATATTTGTCTCTGGTTTCAGCAGATGTAACACCGCTCCAGGCGTCTGTGCTTTGTGTATTTTCTAATGTGAACAGCCTGAACATCACTGAATAAAATGTAATTTAATCAAAGCTGTTCAACAGTTTACTGTCTTAAAAGTATGTATTCCTTGCAGTGTGATCTTTTTTTTCCTCATTTGATCAAATGCTTATGTGAAAAACTAAAGTTTTTTTTTTTTATGGAAATTTTAATTTTAAACTTTTGCGACGTGGGTGAAAATAATGAATATAATGCGCTGTTTACATTCTATAGGCCATTGCTTTCTTTAGATAAACTGTACATTTCTCAGCTGAAAAATTAGAGCACATTACCACCACAAACGCAATCCGGTGCACCATTTCCTGACATTGCATAAAGTGTTGGAGAGCTTCTAACTTAACCACTTGAGGACCGCAGTGTTGAGAGCTTCTAACTTAACCACTTGAGGACCCCCCCCCAAAGACCAGGCCATTTTTCAATAAATAGGCCACTGCTGCAGCTTTAAGGGGCCGCACAACTCAGCACACAAGTGATTCCCCACCAACAGAGCTTTTTGTTGGATCGGGCTGATCGATCCACCAATGTTTGTTTTATTTTTTGACAATATTTATTTTATTTTTTAAAATAAAATTTCCTATTTTTTTTTTATTTATTTTACATACCCACCTCCCTCCCCCTGTCAGCCAATCACTGTTATCAGCTGTCATAGGCTTCAACCTATGACAGCGGATCAGCCCCAAGCCTACCAGAGGGACAGCCGTGTGACACAGCTGTCCTCCATACAGCGCTGCCTTAGATCGCAGCGGTGTATGGAGTAAAAAGATGGCGGCTTCACCGTCTAAGCTCCGTCATTCAAGCGGGGATGCGTGTGCTTTGGCATGTGCAATCCCCTGCAAACTCCGCCCCCAGGATTGCATGCCGATTGGCGTTAGGTGGTCCTGGGGCTGCTGCCACGCCAATTGGCGAAGAGCGGTCGTATAGTGGTTAAGACAACTGTTGTGAAAAACTTTTAAATGCATATAAAATGTAGATTTCTGCCAGAGTATAATGCGCTTTCAATTTCTTTTTTTCCTATGTTGTGGTCACTTATAGTAGGTACTGAAAATCTGAAAGGTTTTGGTCTAGTCCATCTCCACATGGGGGATTCTCAGCTATGTCTTTATACATCATAGCACGGTGGTGTAGTGGTTAGCGCTCTTGTGGTTCCAGGGCACTATGCACAGAGTTTGTATGTTCTCCCCGTGTCTGTATGGGTTTCCTCCTGGCAATCTGGATTCCTCCCACATCCCAAACAAATACAGATAATTTAATTGGCTTCCCCTAAATTTGCCCTAGACTTATGATACATGCACTACACCATACATAGACATATGACTATTGTGACAAGACAATAAACTCTGTACAACCCTGCAAAAGATGTCAGCACTATAGAAATACTAAATAATAACTCACAAGAGCAATAGCTGCTGTTGCTCAGACCAACTGCCAAAATAGTGTGCAAAGAAGTAGGAGAACTGACTGACATATTTGAATAACTCCTTTACAGGAAGTGCTTTTTCTGAAAACTAAAGGGAAAACTGAGAATCTCCCATGAGGAAATGGACTCACCCGCTGTTGACAGTGGGTTGCTGCATGTAATTCAGGCTACCATCATCTTGAGAGACGCAAATGCATGCGACTTTTCTGCGTTTGCGATGCTGGGAGCTGTCTGAGGCTTAGCATGCAACACAATCCTGTCAGATGCCTTGCTTTGGCAGAATGGTATAGGGGAGAGAGACTTCAGCTTAGAAGTAGTTAAAGGGACTCCAAGCTCTACATATAAACAAAATTGGTACTTACCTGGGGCTTTCTGCAGCCCACCGTAGGTCGGGAGGTCTCTCAGCGTGGTCCTGGCTCCTCTCCCGGTCCCTCCGTCGCATGCCACACCGCCAACACCCGGCCCGGGTGTCTGGCTCCTGAAACGGGGCGCTCTTCGTCATTACGCCGGCCGCTGCGCGTCATCACGGCGGCTGGCGTGACAGTACTGTGCATTCGCGATTTACCGGCGCGTACGCGCTGTACTGTCACGCTGGCCGGCGTAATGACTAAGAGCGTCTCTGTTCAGGAAATCAGAGCCCGACACCCGGCGTAGTATGTGGCGAAGGGACTGGGAGAGGAGCCAGGAGGACCCCGAGGGACATCGCGACCTACGGTGGGCTGCAGAAAGCCCCAGGTGAGTACCAATTTCGTTTATTTATTTTTTAGGTCAGGGTCCCTTTTAAATAGTATTAAAAAAAAAAAAACAGAATTTCATATAAAAAAAATGTATTGTGCATAAGTGTGCAAAGCATGATTTATAGTTTGGGTCTGCTGCCACTGCACAAAGGAATGGCTACAAAAAAAAAACCTAGTTGAGTTCTGGAATGGCTGAGACAAAGTCTGGACTGATATGTTGGGGGATCTGAAATGTGCTGTGTATGTGACAAATCCATCAATCTTCAGCTAAAAAAATAATAATCCACATATCTAATAAGCCTAGGCTAAGGATCACTGGGAGGGCGGAGCTACATACCAATATACATCAAAACATACTATATATACTTGAATACAAGTCGACCTTGTGTATAAGTCAACTCCAAAATTCAGCCCTCTTAAGCTGGAATTTTATATTGACTCAAGTATAAGTCTATCCAACAAAGTTAATGGCTACACTTGGGGCTCAGGAGGGGTTAATGACTGCACTGCATACAGTATTGCAGCTGTTAATCCCTCCTGTCAGTGGCGTAGCAATAGGGGTTGCAGAGGTAGTGACCGCATCGGGGCCCTTGGGTCAGAGGGGCCCCATTGGGCTCTTCCTTAACCAAAGAATTAGCTATTTATTGGCCCTGCGCTGGTAATAATCACTTTTATAGATGCTTTGAATAGTAGTAATCTTTAACAAACTGTTCCCGATCCCCATCTTGCACCTCTGACACTGTAGTTGTCCTTGGCAGGTTTTGTTGCGCTGGATCAAGTGTTACATATAGAGTGCTTGGGGGGCCCCATGTAAAACTCGCACCAGGGCCCATAGCTACGCCACTGCCTCCTGTCCCTTAAGTGCATCCAATATCTCCTCCAGTCCCCCAAGTGCTGCAATTATTCACTCCCTTTTATGCAGCCCAGTATTTCCCCCCTGCCCTTTCCTTGTTAATTGTTGTGGGCAGGACTTTCATTCCCAGTGCAGACCAAAAACCTCTAGCAGATCCTCAAAACGCTGGAGGTTTTTGAAGCAGATTTCAGAGTGATTCTAGGCATGTTAAGGCCCCATTCGCACTAGAGCGTTTTGCTGCAATTTCGGCAAAACGCTCAAATGCTAGCGCTTTTTAAAAGCGCTAGCGTATTGAAACCCTATGGGTCCGTTCTTACTTGGGCGATTTGCGCTAATTGCCACAAATCGCCCAAAAACGTGAAACGCAAACGTGTCGCCTGCACCATTTTCAGGCGATTTCCCGGCGATCGCGTTTCAGTGCTATAGAAGCGCTAAGCGTGCGGTTTTCCACTTTCCTATATTTAAACATTGAGGCAGAAACGCCTCAGAAATCTAAAAAATGCTGCAGCCCGGGAGTTTGCATTTGTGGAAAAACCAAACCGCTCCGGTGTGCACCATCCCATTCACTTTCATTAGCCAAGCGGTTTTCCCCCTGCAAGCGTTTTAAAAAAACGCTCCAGAACCGCTCTGGTGTGCACCAGCCCATAGACTTGTGTTTTCTTGGCATTTCCTTTCCTCAGAGTATCACTTACCACGGGGTAAATTGCTGCGAATGGGAATGTCACTATTAGTACACACATTACATCCGCTGAAAAGCTTTATGGAGATGAAGATTTCATTTTTCAGCACGACCTGGCACCTGCGCACAGTGCCAAAACCACTGGTAAATGGTTTACTGACCATGGTATTACTGTGCTCAATTGGCCTGCCAACTCTCCTGACCTGAACCCCATAGAGAATCTGTGAGATATTGTGAAGAGAAAGTTGAGAGATGCAAGACCCAACACTCTGGATGAGCTTAAGGCCGCTATCGAAGCATCCTGGGCCTCCATAACACCTGAGCAGTGCCACAGGCTGATTGCCTCCATGCCACGCCGCATTGAAGCAGTCATTTCTGCAAAAGGATTCCCGACCAAGAATTGAGTGCATAACTGATCATAATTATTTGAAGGTTGACTTTTTTTGTTTTAAAAACACTTTTATTTTATTGGTCGGATGAAATATGCTAATTTTTTGAGATAGGAATTTTGAGTTTTCATGAGCTGTATGCCAAAATCATCAATATTAAAACAATAAAAGGCTTGAACTACTTCAGTTGTAGTGTAATGAATCTAAAATATATGAAAGTCTAATGTTTATCAGTACATTACAGAAAATAATGAACTTGATCACAATATGCTAATTTTTTGAGAAGATCCTGTATGTGGGTGGTCAGCTATGCCTTTCATTACTGGTTGTGCACCTTTCCCCTCATGTAGCGTAGGAATACCTTGCATGTCCATTAAAGGTATTTACACTCAAAAGATTAGGAAAAAGATAAACAAAGCAACCATTCAACAGATTAACCTCATCACTAAATTAAAATGCAATTAAATGCAATTTCCCTGCCAGGAAACAGATCCTTCAGGACTCAACAAGTTCTCCTCAGTCTGTCTGGGAAACTCGGAGCACTCAAAGTTCCTCTTGGAGTAGCACCAGCAGCCTCCATAGTTTCAGTAGAATTGCTCCACTCCATTTCTCTAAAAAATAAAATATAAACTAGCGAATATGGTGCCTCATCAGAGTCACTATGCTCTGGGGTCAGCTGTAGTGCGCGGTACAGAATCCACCATTTGTTGGTAAGTACCAGAACACTCGATGTGCTAAACTGTTAATTGATGTTAATTGAAAATCTGTTTTTTTTTCCACAGGCGGCTGCACTGCACCCTCAGTGAGCAGTTGCCAGGCAGCAGCAAGCATTTGCTTTCAACAGTCTTTTCACTGCCTATCAACTGCTGGTGGAAAATGGCCCTTAACCACCCTGGCGTTCTATTAAGATCGCCAGGGCAGCTGCATGAGGGTTTTTTTTAAATAAAAAAAAAACTATTTCATGCAGCCAACTGAAAGTTGGCTGCATGAAAGCCCACTAGATGGCGCTCCGGAGGCGTTCTTCTGATCGCCTCCGGCGCCCAGAATAAACAAGGAAGGCCGCAATGAGCGGCCTTCCTTGTTTTGCTTAGATCGTCGCCATAGCGACGAGCGGAGTGACGTCATGGATGTCAGCCGACGTCCTGACGTCTGCCGCCTCCGATCCAGCTCTTAGCGCTGGCCGGAACTATTTGTTCTGGCTGCGCAGGGCTCAGGCGGCTGGGGGGACCCTCTTTCGCCGCTGCTCGCGGCGGATCGCCGCAGAGCGGCGGCGATCGGGCAGCACACGCGGCTGGCAAAGTGCCGGCTGCGTGTGCTGCTCTTTATTTGATCAAAATCGGCCCAGCAGGGCCTGAGCGGCACCCTCTGGCGGTAATGGACGAGCTGAGCTCGTCCATACCGCTAAGGTGGTTAACCTCCCTGCCGTTATAAAAAATTGCTGCGCACGGCAGGGAGGGTGTTTTTTGGCATTTTTTTTTTTTTTTAGCATGTAGCTAGCCTAGCGCTAGCTACATGCTTCCCCCCTCCCTGCGGCGTCCCCCCGAATGCGCCGATCGCCGCCGGCGCATATACCCATCCGGAAATCCCGTTCTGAACGGGATTTCCAGGAGGGCTTCCCCCGTCGCCATGGCGACGGGCACGATGACGTCACCGACGTCATCGACGTTGTGACGTCAGAGGGAGTCCCGAACCACCCCTCGACGCTGCCTGGCACTGATTGGCCAGGCAGCGCACGGGTCTCGGGGGGGGCACCCTCTGATGCGGCGGGTTGCGGCGAATCGGCGCGGAACGGCGGCGATCGTAAGTTACACGCAGCTAGCAAAGTGCTAGCTGCGTGTAACAAAAAAAAAATTATCCCCAGCAGGGCCTGAGGAATCCTCCGCGGCAGGTTACCCCGAGCTGAGCTCGGGATAACCGGCAGGGAGGTTAAAGGGACTCGGAGCTTAATAATTAAAAAGATTTTATACATACCTGGGGTTTCCTCCAGCCCCATCAGCTCCGATCGCTCCCACGCCGCCGTCCTCCGCTGCTCGCAGCTTCAGGAACCTTGGTAATTATTAATCTCTTTTCTCTTTTTTCAGGTTTTTCTGCACAATACAGACAAATAGAACATATTTTTCGGAGACATTGGGACGTTCTGCAGGGGGATCATGTATTGAAAGATGTCCTACCCCCTAGACCCTCTTTTGTTTATAGGAAGGCTGTGAATTTAAAAGAACAAATGGCTCCTAGTTGTGTACTTCCTCCGAAACCATCCAGATTGGAGGGTTGGCAAACTAAGGGATTTGTTCCCTGTAGAGGGTGCAAGTGCTGTAGGGAGGCTAAAGGGGTTAAAATGCAAAAAGTTGTCTCTGGTGCTAACGGCCGTTCCTTTGAAATAAAAAGTTTCATTACTTGTGCTACATCCCATGTTGTGTATGTCATCTGGTGTAAATGCGGCCTCCAATATGTTGGCCGCACCACCAGATCTCTAAAAGAACGGATTGGAGAGCACATCTCTAATATCCGCAAGGGGTTTGAGTTGCACAGCGTTTCATTGCATTTTAAAAAAGTACATCAGTGTGACCCCAGTCAGATGTTCTTCTGTGGGGTGGAGAAACTCCAGCCAGCCTGGAGAGGATCCAATAAATTACGTGAAATTTCCAAAAAAGAAACGCGCTGGATATTTGATATGGAAACCTTAAGTCCTAAAGGATTAAATGTGGATCTTGATATCAACTGCTTTATTAATAATTCATAATTTTGTAAGGTATCTACAGTGTAATGTTCCCTATCGCTGGAATTCATATATATACAATAATTAACTGAGGGTAGAAATTCGCTGCTATATTGTGTATAGGGATAAGGCTTATTAATAGATAATGTGTAATTAAGCAGTATTCTTAATTGTATAATCATGCAGCATTTTGAATTTAAGCTGACCGTGTAAGCATGGATATATGGAAGATCGCGGAAGATCGTATGTGTATGGGAGGGGGACTGGGGTGTGTGTACAGCATAGGTGGTTTCTTGTATTAGAGTAGACTATTTCAATTGTTAAGCAACTGTCTCACTCCATAGTTGCTGAGGATCCTTTTAAAAGAATTGATCAATTACTTTTTATTATTCTCATTGTATCCTCCTAGACGCAGAGGGAGGGGCGGGTTCCTTTTTAAACGCTGGTCTAGCGTGTGCCGACAGCCCCTGATGAGTCATTTGATGACGAAATGCATTGGGCGGAGCTTCGGCACACGTGACCAGTAGACAACGTATCCGGAAGTGCACGGAAATACGAGTGGAGGAGCGTGGATCTGATACAGCGCGGATTGAGGCAGCTGCCCGGGGACTGCACCTTGTATCCTATATGCGCTTGATACTCCTACTGCTTGTGAGTGCATTACTTTTTAATGATTAAAAGTTTTAAAGGTTTTACACTATCAGAGTGTCTTTTAGTCATAGTGTTGGGTATGGAACAAGTGGATTGCTAAACTCCGGAAAGTGTGGACAATCTCTACCCCCAAAAGCTATCATTCCCACCTCCGGATATTTAGGAGGGCAACAGGGTGAGTGCGGGCATATTGGGGGGTGTCCAGGCACAGTCGGTGTGGTGTGCTAGGTGACGGAGGTCTACACATTGGAGAGGTGGTGGAAAATCCCATAGTGCATACAGTACCACACCATGTTTGTTTTGTTTTTATTTTGCATATAACGTGAATCTTGGCTGACATTACTTTGGAGGATCCAGGGCACTCGCAGTGTGAACCCTGACCTGGATGGTCTGTGGATAACCTGAATAAGGACAGTGAGACTCCATTTGTATTATAAGTTTTGATTGTGAGCGCGGACTTTTTAGAATAATTATTAATCTCTGGTACACTTTAAGCAGGCGATTTGGCAGCCGATCGACCATCCGATTTGGTTATTGTAACGATTGCGGAATTATTTCCGAGGTCAGTGCACAAGATGTGCGCTGACACTGCAGAAATCCTCCACAAGCGTACGAAACAACAGAACCCAGCTTTGGTGTAATGCACTTGTAAAGGGAAATTCCCACCGGCAGATGGAGCTGTGGAGTGCAGAGGAACAACCCCTCTGCACTGCCACAGATGCCAGATGGGAATTATACGAATTGCAACAATGCAGGGCAAGATAGCCCTGAGAAAGAGAGCGTGAGCACAGCGACAGAATGTACGTGTGTCCACCAATCTAGTCGCCACCCAGCGACGGTGAACACACAATAAGACAGAGCAAAGGAACAGACAGGACTAACTACACGCGGTCCCCACGCAATAGCGACAAAGCGCGTGCTCGGCACGGTCGCCACACGAGAAGCGCAATAGCGACAAAGCGTACCAACCCTGACTAACCAAAGAAACACGAAAACAAAAGAAAACGCGAATGCTTGCTAAACTGTTCCCCCACCGAGACTACAGCAAGCGTTCGATCCAGACAAGACAGACAGAAGGAGTAACCAGTAGCAACCGCAGCTATGGCCTACACTCCCAGACAGAGTACAGAAGGAACCACCGCCACTACCGCTAGGGTGAATGCGATCCAAACAGACAGACAGATGGAGCAACCAGTAGCAACCGCTGCTCTGGCTTGCACCCCTAAGACAGAGTACAGAAGGAACTACCGCTAGGGCGAATGCGATCCCAACAGACAGAACGATTTCCTGTCGACCGCCGCTGGCAACAAGACAATCGCAACAGACAAGACAGAACTAGGCAATACAGATAATCAACAACCTAACTATGCTAGAAGGAATGCTAGTGCACTCCCAAGGATTACTCTAAGATAATCTTAACAAACAATATGCAAAGGGCTGAGACTCAAGGTAAGTCTAGCAGGAACAAACCATCATGACCAGCAAGGGATTCTGGGAGGAAATGGTATTTATACTGCAAGCCATCAAAGGAAGCAGCTAAGCAATTTGCATGACAAGTGGATGCAAATTCCCCACCAGAACAACAGCTCTGAAAGTTGCAGAGTGAAGACAGGTCTCCTTTCCAGGGACCTGCAACACTCAGACTTACAAAATGGTCAAAAAGCTGTCTACCTGTGCAGACAGCAGAGCAGATCATTACAGTACCCCCCCCCCCCCTCCCTTTCTAGGGACGGCTTCCAGACGTCTCTCAAAACTGATATTTCCAAACAAAAAATCTGACTGAACACTCATGAAGGTCGGGACAGCCCGACAAGACTCAATTCCAGAGTCAATCTTCCCGAAACCGAACTCATCGGAAGCAGAAGCCACCGAAACATGCCCATCAGTACTACAAGCCTCAGCGTAACACCCATCAGAACTATGAATGCCGGAGAAGAACCCATCGATACTCTCCGAGCAATACCCACCACCTTCCAGGGACCGTCCAAAAATACCAAACCTACCACAATACCTATTCGAAGTGTCCCTTACAACAACAAAGCCACTGTTGATCCCATCCAGGGTACCAAGAAAAATTTCTCCCAGAATCTCCCAGAACACTTTGAAGCTCCGCAGAGATCTCAAGAGGCCAGAACGTTCACCAGGCTCACATGGAGAACTATCAAGAACCCCTATGGAACCTATGACCATTCTGGATACAGGTTTACCAGGACAACCATCATCCTTTTTCTCTTCACGTCTACAGAGAGCGACTTCTTAATCCTGAGTGGGGACAGGTCAATCTCCTCACCTGCTTATTCAGTGGTTACCTGGAGGTAACCCTGGTTTGTGAGTATAAAATTCTTACTCCTTACATATACCATTTACCTTGACTTACTACACCATATTGGGCTCTCGGTTCTTCCTTCTTATATATTTGTACTAGCTCTGCTTGGCCATTCATCACTGAATAGGCACCCTGAACCCGATAGAAGCCCTCCTCCAACATGAATATCCTTTCGGATCGTTCCGCACACAGAGACAGCCTGCTGGCACAATTCAAACTCAAACCTACCAACACACAAGATCCATTACCCATCCAAATAGATGTGACAACACCAGCGGACAACACGGATTTAAAACCAACATTTTACAAACTCGAATCAGCATTGAAAGACGAGTTCTTCAATCTGGCGGACATTGCCATGCAGGAAACATACATCGAAGAAAAAATTTCACCGGACGGCATAAGGGTTAAAACCCTTACAGCCTTCCCCAATGATACTGTTTTCACAACAGATTGGTATATATACCTTGAAATGTGTTCACAAGGAATGATGGAGAGGCTTATTACAAAAAGAAAATCATTAGTCCAGGCCCTAAAACCAGTCATTTTAGACTGCCAGAATTTCCTCGCCCTCCACATCAAAAGCGCCCAATACGGGCCACTTCTGTCCAATCTCACTTCCCGCCTCAAAAAATTCGAAACGGACACAATGGAAACTAAATTGAAAAAACTCAATAGAGACCGCTTGGCATATGCGGAACACAGGGAGAGAGAGCGTAAACCGCGACCGCTCCCTGGTCCTCCGCAACCAGGCGGCCCACCTTCACACCCACCCCACCGTCCACCAGCACTGATGAGTTTGACCATCCCACCACCACCCCCCAAATATCCACCTTACCCACCACCGCTCCTTTTTCCACCACCACCTATTACAACACCATCCAACACTCCCGCCATCACTCATGCTAAGGACACCACCACCTCTGACCATAACAAAAAGAATACCAAGTTCACGGCTTCCACTCCACCACCAAACAGTTTCAATTACAACACAGGCCCTACTGCACTACCCAAACCACCTCGTCCTAACAACAACAAAAAAATGTTCACCAACAACACACAACCCAAAAACAGAAGGTCCATCACTTCCACCCCACGTGCTGAGGTTGACAGGGCAACTGATCATATCCCTTCAATGCATCCAAACTATAACTTCTCCGGAAAAAAACCCCCACTCTCCCTCATACCAGCAATACAATCAGACCCAAACAAGTTATCTACAACTGACAATCCCTCCCCCCCCTGCACAAACCAAGCATTAGATTCACCTATCCGAGCCTCGCAAATCAGCACCTACGACTCGGAACCAACCACACCCAACCCTAACCAGGAGAGTCCCACAGGGGAAGGTGCCATCAAAAACCTTGCCCCTCTGACCAATAGCATAAACAACACCAATAAACCTCCCATCATAGCAACACAAACATCCATCGATACATTCTTCCAACAAAATAGAAACTATCCTCTAACACCTAAGATTGTACTTGCTTCCAATGACGCCGACACCGTACTCACCTCTTCTTTTTTAGATCTTCCCGCAACCCTGTCCCAGAATATACTTACCAATCAACTACCCAGCCCAAAAGCATTACGAATTATATTACAACCCAAGAAAAAAAGACCCCTCCCAGAGTCCGAAAAAGAGGTAAACGTGGCAAAAGGAAAACGAAACAAACAACAATAGTAGCTGACCCCAAACCCGAAACTCAACAAACCAAGTGTATATTCAACCTGTCTGACCACCTGTTATCCCATAGCGAAACAACCCTACTAGAAAAGGGTTTATCCTTTTGTCCCACCAACCAATCCAATATGTTCAACATTTTTTCCGATTTAAATGCATACATACGCAAATTAACATTAAAACGACATTTTGCAATAAAAAAACTGAATTCATCCAATATCCATGAGCCCACTACCCTCATTACAACCAACAATGAATCCATACCAACATGCACAATATCCGCACCCGAGATCATTACTGAACATTTCATAACTACCCAATTAAAGGGAAGATCCCGCTTCTATCCTACGGCATCCAAAGGCAACTTCATTGATACCTTTTATTCACTAGTACTACAGGACCTACAAAACATCCAAACAGACAGACCCAACTCCCCCTCCAATCTCACCCACAAACAAAAAATGGCCATCAAAACACTACAACACAATCACAACTTAATCATTAAACCAGCAGACAAAGGGGGAGGGATTGTCATCCTCAACACCACAGACTATCTGGAGGAAGCAGAACGCTTACTTGGCGACACCAACTATTATGAAATCCTTGACACAGATCCGACCCCCGAACTCAACATGAATTTAAAACTTCTCATTAATAATGCATTTGGCCATAATATCATTTCCAAAAATGAAAGAAACTTCATCATCAATCAACACCCAAAAACTCCGTTCTTCTACTATTTACCCAAAATTCACAAATCCCTCACCAAACCACCAGGACGCCCCATCATCTCCGGCATAGATTCACCCACCAGCAATCTTTCTCGGTTTGTAGACCAACACCTTCAACCGTATGTACAATCACTCAGTTCCTATCTAAAAGATTCCACTCATCTCATTGAACTCCTCAACCTTATCCCCTGGAAGGACACTTACTCGTGGCTCACCTGTGACGTCACTTCTCTTTATACAAATATACCACACTCATACGGCATTTCAGCTATTAAATATTTCCTGTCCACCAACCCTCTCATGCCTCACAGCCAACAGTCCTTTTTAACCAATTGTACCGAATTCATTTTACAAAACAATATCTTCACATTCAGAGACAAAGTATACCACCAAACCAACGGTACAGCGATGGGTTCTTCCTTCGCTCCTTCTTACGCAAACCTATCCATGGGCCTTTTTGAGTTTCAAAAAATGCAAGCCGACAACCCTTTCTCAAATAACATTATATTTTATAAGCGTTACATTGACGACCTCATCTTCATTTGGAATGGCAATACTGACCTCATCCCTCTCTTTCTCAATTACCTCAACTGCAATCCAGCGGGACTACAGTTCACATCAAAACATGATCCAATAAGCATTGAATTTCTAGATCTAATACTCTTCACCGAATCCAACCTCATCAAAACTAAAACATACTTCAAACCAGTTGACGCCAATAACTACATACACTTCGACAGTTTTCATTATCGCCCCTGGACCATAAATACACCATACAGCCAGTTTAGAAGAATCCACAAAAATTGCACTGATATCACTGACTACAACTCACAGTCCGATATTCTTGCTAGTAAATTTAAAGCACGGAAATATCCAAAAAAATTGATCAAGGATGCCATATTCAGAGCAAAAAAACCAAGGAACACGACTCCATTTTCCAACCAGGAACAACCATGCACTTCCGATTGTCCCCGCTTCATCACCCAATTCAATGCCCAACACCCCAAGATCCGCTCCATTTTAAAAAAAAAGGTGGGAAATCCTACTCCAGGACCCATACCTTCGCCCAATTATTCCACCTACCCCGGCTATTACATTCAGAAGAGCACCTAATCTAAAAAGCCTTCTGGCACCCAGCCGACTAAAAACATCCACTACCAATAACCACACAAATGACCCACATACACCTGGATGCGCCCCCTGCAACAACACCAGGTGCATGGCCTGTCCGTTTGTACAAACCACTACCGTTTTTCAATCCCAAATCACCAAGACACAATATTCAATTCGAAATCAGCTAACCTGCACTTCAAGATACGTCATATACATTATCACCTGTCCCTGTCACCTCCAGTACTTGGGTCGCACTACCCAACTAGCACGCTCCAGAATTGGCCAACACAAGAGAAACATACTCAACAAATTTCCACTTCACAGCGTATCAAAGCACTTCGGCACTCATCACCACAATGACCCTTCACTGTTCCGTATTACACTTATTGAATCGGTCCCACTACAACAACACGACGCCTTTGAAAAACTGAGGGCGAGGGAGATGTACTGGATCCAAATACTAAAGACCCTCACACCAGAGGGCCTTAACGAGCAATTAGAAAAAATTCATTGATCAGTTTTGATTTTACCTTTCAGTCGCCTCTTTTATCATTTTTATCTTCATTCTTATTGTTATTCATTTTTACTGATTTTTATCAATATGTTCTCCTTACACTATCACCACATTTTTAGCTTGATGTATATAACAGTGATCTCAACATAATACTGGAACCATAACCCCTGTTTTAAAGAACCTATTTGAAACGTTTTATTCCAATGAAATATTTTTATGTAATCTTTTATGCAATTTTCGTACCATCTACTCCCTTCCCCTATGATCCCTATGAAACCTGATTCTGTTTATTTATATACCTACATTTGTCTATTGTTCCGCATACACAATTCAAAAGTCCTTTCTAATTATGTGTTTATATGTATATCTGTTCATATGTATATCTATGTATGTCACTTATACAATGGGATTACTCCAATAATGTCCATTGATTTATCCTTTTTCTAAAATACTACCAATGTCTGTCCACTAGAGGTCACCAAATTATTCACTAATCACTAATTATAATAACCACAGCACGTTTTTTACTAAATAGACTGTCACCTCAAAAAACTTGTAGCCATTACTGTCCCTATAATGTCAAGCACGCCATCAATCCCTCTGAACATACTCTGTACCCCTGGTCCCCCGCTATTCAACTCAGAAACCCGTGCTGGCAACCGCTCCCCTATCTAAAATGGCGCAGGGTGAACCTGCGCGTGCGCACAGCGAGTACCTCCGCCCCACTGGCCATACGGAAGTGACGCACCGCTCTAATACTTCCCAACACGGAAGTCAACATGCGTCCCACGCTGCCTCCTGCATGGCGTCATGGCGCCGCACCGGCGCCGCCCGATGACGCGTAATAATCACCGCTTACATTGCGGACGTGGCCAACAGGGCCCGCCCAGCCTACGATCACCCAATGAAGGAGGTTCCATCCACTACATAAACAGCAGGTCAGAAACACCTAGGCACAAAGGCGCCAGGTGCGATTCTGACACTCTGCTGGTAAGTTTAACGCTTTGCTCTTCATTTACCCAATACTGTTTCTATTATTTCACTGCCTTTCAACTTAACCCCCAATACTTTTCCTGACATTTCTTTGTCTCTTAACCCGTCTTGTAGAATGTATATACCCACTCCCACTACACCAGGGATGTCTGGCCCCTCCCCCTATACCAATGTTACTCCATCCTAGTCTTCTAAACCACATCCGAGCATTTTAAATCACTGACTACTCCACCATACACCGCTATTTCTACCTATACCTACCCCCCCTCCCACCCCCTCCTTGATACTCCTCCCCCCCCCCTCCGCACAGATCCTGCTCATAAGGCCCCAACCATACTATTCCACATTATATCTTTATGCTAAATGGACTAAAACCTTATCCAACTGTCTCCGTTTCCATTTACATAACCCCCACCTTCACTTTCCCCCTAACAATTATCAATATCCACAATTTTTCAAGAAAAATGTCTGTATAGTTTGTATGTTTGTCAGATCACATACCAAATACGTGCCTTTTTTATCCCTAATAGTGTACTCCTACCCCTATTTACCTGATGAAGCGGGCATAGATCCGCGAAACGCGTTGTATAATACTTTGGAGTGTACCAATAAATCCAATTTTTTGTCGAAATACACAGTGACTTGTGTCTGCTTGAAGGAGGTAAGTCCACCACTGCCTCCTAAGCAATTTTTAAACATTTTAATTACTGTTTTTAACCTGTTGGCGCCTCTGTACAGTCTGATACGATATCAAGATCAGGGCTTTCAGGGACCACTTCTGGGCATGCAGGCAGGCAGGCAAAATCAGAACATGTCTCCACCGAGGAAGCATCTGAGCATGCTGGTAACCGAGACACACTTGGGCATTCTGGCTCACAGAGCGCATCGGGGTACACTAGCACAAGAGAAACCTGAGGACACGTCGAGGAACTGCCAACCTCAGAGTCCGACACGACAAGACCAAAACCAGGACCGGGCAGAGAATCATCACGAGTAGTGGTCACAAGTACTGGTCTTTCAAAAGAAGACTTGGACTCAGACTTAGAAATCTCTGTGACTGTAATCGTATCCAACCAGAACTCATTATTGACTACGAATGACTAAAGCTCCACAAGAGCTGCAAAAGTAGTCAGTATAGCAGCAATGCCTACTGAAGTGGGCAACATCTCAGATGGCCCTGCGGGGCAGGAGGCACCTCCCAAAACATCAAACAAAACCTCAGGAGCATAATTTCCCAAGTTTTCTGACAAAGCAATCAAGGATTCTGAACTATCCATGTTACAGGGCCGAGCATCAAATACATTCTGCGAACAGGGCAGATGTCCCAGGGATGGTTTTACCATACGTTGGGACTGAATTTCATCTTCATGAACAGGATGCACAGGAATATCCAGTGAAACCAACACTGACTCCCTGAGTCTAAATTCACTGCAGGGATTCTGGGAGGAAATGGTATTTATACTGCAAGCCATCAAAGGAAGCAGCTAAGCAATTTGCATGACAAGTGGATGCAAATTCCCCACCAGAACAGCAGCTCTGAAAGTTGCAGAGTGAAGACAGGTCTCCTTTCCAGGGACCTGCAGCACTCAGACTTACAAAATGGTCAAAAAGCTGTCTGCCTGTGCAGACAGCAGAGCAGATCATTACAGTTATTATTGGATCGAGCATGCCGGAACGATGATGCGTGTATCAATCTGACAAGATGTAGAGCTGACATGCTCGATTGCGTGCGCGGTGGTAATTGGGTGTGATAAAGGGACAAGCACCCCCCGTGTGCCGTCCCCCCTAATGAAAAATATGTCCCCCAAGGCCCAGTGCAGTATACTTTACCTTCCCGTGTCTGCCGCTGGCTTCGGGCTCCACCCCCAATCGGCATTTACACGCCCCATGTGGTTGCCGGGTTAAAATGGCTGCCTGTGTGATGTGTGTGAAATCTCTCTTGGTCGATCTGCCCATACATCGTCTGATGACTTTTAGTGTGTGGTCTGTAGTTATCACGCAGTTGGGAAAGCTATGATTCATTCAGAGCATCCAGCATACGTTTTAGCCATTTATTTAGGAAAGTATTCTTTACAGTAAGAGTGATTAAAATGTGGAATGCATTGCCACAGGAAGTAGTTATGGCAAATTCTATGCCTGCATTTAAAGGGTGCTTAGATGCTTTCCTTGCGTTGAAAGGCATCCATGGCTACAATTACTAGGTAAAGCCCAGTGATGTTGATCCAGGGATTTTATCTGATTGCCATCTGGAGTCGGGAAGGAATTTTTTGGGGATAATTGGACCATGCCTTGTAAGGGTTTTTCGCCTTCCTCTGGATCAACAGGGATATTTGAGAGAGCAGGCTGGTGTTGTACTTAACTATGTAACTATGTAACTGCGGTAAAATTGCCACACCCAGGCGCTGTACGGGCACCGTTACCAGTACTTACACAAGTTATATAGTGCACGTTGCACAAATGTGTGGTATACTCCCAGCCCCCAACTGTCCCTTTTTTGGAGGGACAGTCCCTCTTTGGGAACCAAATGCCATTGTCCTTCTTTCAGGACTGATGTGCAGATCTGTGAATATAAAAGTATTTTTCTACTGAAAAATTATATTCCTTGTAGGGCTCTTTCACACTAAGACGTTGCGTTTGATGCGACGTTAACCCATTCGCGTTCCGTCGTTTTCACTTGAGAAATGTTCACCTCCCATTCATTAGCCTATAACTTTATCACTACTTATCACAATAAACTGATCTATATCTTGTTTTTTCCGTCACCAATTAGGCTTTCTTTGGGGGGGTACATTTTGCTAAGAGCCACTTTACTGTAAATGCATTATAACAGGAAGAATAAGAAAAAAATGGAAAAAAATCATTATTTCTCAGTTTTCAGCCATTATAGTTTTAAAATAATACATGCCTCCATAATTAAAACTCACGTATTGTATTTGCCCATATGTCCCGGTTATTACACCGTTAAAATTATGTCCCTATCACAATGTATGGCGACAATATTTTATTTGGAAATAAAGGTGCATTTTTTCCGTTTTGCATCTATCACTATTTACAAGTTTAAAATAAAAAAAAATATAGAAATATTTCATCTTTACATTGATATTTAAAAAGTTTAGACCCTTAGGTAAATATTTACATGTTTTTTTTTTTATTGTAATGTTTTTTGTTTTTTTTATATTAAACATTTTATTTGGGTATTTTTGGGAGGGTGGGATGTAAACAATAGTTTTATAATGTAAATGTGTTTTGAGTTTTATTTTTTTTACTTTTAGTTGTAGTTTTACTTTTTGGCCACAAGATGGCGGCCATGAGTTTGTTTACACGACGTCACTCTAAGCGTAACATACGCTTAGAGAGAAGCATGGGGGAGGTAACAGCCAGAAAAAGCGCAGCTTCCGAAAGAAGCTGTCGCTTTTTTAGCGGGGGAGAGGAATCAGTGATTGGGCACCATAGCCCGATTCACTGATTGCCTGGCTAACGAACCGCGGGCCGGGAGCGCGCGTGCACGTGCATGATCGGCCGCGGGAGCGCGCATGGTTCCTGGACGTAGTTTCTACGTCCAGGAACTAAAATAGGTTAAGGTCGCATAACGTGCTCCTAACACAACGCACGTTAGCTTTGAAGTTGGACGTTACATTGAACTGCGTTATGCTTCTCTTGATGCGTACTTGATGCATACTTTTTGACGCATACTGATCGAACAAAAACAGCGCATGTGGCACATTTTTAAAAACAAAAACATTACTGAGCATGTGCAAACATTCTAACGCAGAGAAATACGAGTATAACGCACAGCATGCTGCACTTTCATTTAACGTGCTGCGTTATACTCCAACGCAACGTGGGCACTGTGAACGTGGGACTTTAACTTTCCACTGTGAAAGCAGCCTAAAACTTTATTCCTATCCTTTAAATTGAAACATAATTTATTTTTAAATGTTAAAATGAAGGAAAACTGCTTATGATAGAAAGGACCGGTGTGGTTTAAATGATAAAACTACATAGTTGGCTGCTAAATTCTTTGTGATATGCATGACGAGGAGGGGTGTTGTGGGAGCGTGGTTGGAGGCTTGTCCTAAAGTGCACTTTGCTAGCTGCGTGTAACTTCCGATCGCCCCTGCTCGACGCCGATCCGCTGCTACCCGCTGTGCCGCGCAACCCCCCCTCAGACCCCTTGCGCAGCCTGGCCAATCAGTGCCAGGCAGCACTGAGGGGTGGATCGGTACTCCCTCTGACGTCAGGACGTCGGTGACGTCATCGCGAGCGTCGCCATGGCGATGGGGGAAGCCAAGCAGGAGATCCCGTTCTGAACGGGGGCGATTGGAAGGGGTGGGGGGATGCCGCTGCACAGCGGCTATCATGTAGCTAGCGCTAGGCTAGCTACATGATTTTAAAAAAAGACATTTTTTAAAGTGCTGCGCCCCCTCCTGGGCGATGTAAAGGAACATAGAATTAAAAAGTTACAACCATCGCGTTCCATAAAGTGAATAAAAAGTATGCTTCACTGCCACTGTTAAAATGTGATTAATGCGGTAATGCACTGGATTGGGATAATGTTGGTGTTTTAACGCATCATGCTGGATGCACTCTGAACGTCGCATAAACGTATTTTTGCAGTGCGATTTTCTGCACTAAGAGGCCTCTGTAAAGTCGCACTGCAATGCCCCACTGTGAACAGGGCCTAACGAATGCCCCACTGTGAGTGGGGCCTAACTAATGCCCCACTGTGAGCGGGGCCTAACTAATGCCCCACTGTAAGCGGGGCCTAACTAATGCCCCACTGTGAGCGGGGCCTAACTAATGCCCCACTGTGAATGGGGCCTAACTAATCCCCCACTGTGAACTGGGCCTAACTAATGCCCCACTGTGAACGGGGCCTAACTAATGCCCCACTGTGAATGGAGCCTAACTAATGCCCCACTGTGAATGGGGCCTAACTAATGCCCCACTGTGAATGGGGCCTAACTAATGCCCCACTATGAGCGGGCCTAACTAATGCCCCACTATGAGCGGGCCTAACTAATGCCCCACTGTGAATGGGGCCTAACTAATGCCCCACTGTGAATGGGGCCTAACTAATGCCCCACTGTGAATGGGGCCTAACTAATGCCCCACTGTGAATGGGGCCTAACTAATGCCCCACTGTGAATGGGGCCTAACTAATCCCCCACTGTGAGTGGGGCCTAACTAATGCCCCACTGTGAACGGGGCCTAACTAATGCCCTACTGTGAACTGGGCCTAACTAATACCCCACTGTGTACGGGGCCTAACTAATGCCCCACTGTGAACTGGGCCTAACTAATGCCCCACTGTGAGCGGGGCCTAACTAATGCCCCACTGTGTATGGGGCCTAACTGTATCCATTTGCTAGAAATCTGCGTGGGACAATTTTTTTTTTTAAACATTTTTTAATTCAGCAGTACTTTTTCGCTTAAGTTTTCACATTTAGGACAGCAGAAACAAGATGGAGGCCGGTGTGCAATGACTTTTTGTAAAAAATTGCATTTGCAGAGAAAGAAAGTCAGAATACTTCTGATAAATGTGTTAACCAGCAGTGGTTGTTTTACTGCTTTAAAGCTTAGAACTGGTTTATAGGATAAGCCTGGAAGAATAACGAGTGCGATCAAAATGTAATGCTTCTTCCATGATGTCATCTTGCCACAAGCGGGCATATGCAAACATCTAATGCTTCACAATTAAAGTGTCCCAGCAGTGATTTATTATCTGGGACAAGGGATGCAGAGGTATTGTGATTATTATTATTTAT